>NC_143486.1:89038100-89247600 GCF_027475165.1 Benincasa hispida | reverse complement strand
TAGTCTCGCTTTCGCTCTCTCCCTTTCTCACTCACAAATCACTATTCTCTCTATATCTCTCACTCTTACTCTCTCTCTTAGTCTCGATCTCAATCTCTTTCGCTGTCGCTGTTCTCATCCTCCTCTCCACTTTCCTTCACTCATCCCTTCCTTTCTCTCAATCCCAAGTACGCTATTCTCTTCATTTCACATTTTTCACCTCTCCTTTTCCTCCTGTTTTATGCTCATGATTTGAAATGTTGTTTGTCAAGTTGGGATGGCTCATTGTCAAAGAATAAAAACAACAAAAGAGAAAAAAAAAAAAAAAAAAAAAGGAAAAATAATAATAATAATGCGTTTTCGCCGAAGTTGGTCCATCGAAAAAGAAAAAAAGGAAAGAGGGAGAGAGATAAAAAAAAAAAAAGTTTCTCCAAAGTTGGTCTGTCGGAGAAGTTGTGGTCACACCAGAGAAGAATGAGGAAAGAGGAAGAAATAAATCAATGATATATTCGTAACTTCATTAAATCATGGCATTAGCAAAACGTTATTTGACATTTTTCTCAAAAAAAATTGGTCATTTAATATTTCGAGTGAGTACAATTATTGTAAAACTGATGTGAGAAATAAAGATAAAGTTTAGGTCACCAATTTCTTGGAAGAGTCCATTGAAAGCAGAGCAACCGGGGCCTCTGATGTACCAAGTCATTAGAGGATCCATTTTGGGACTTAACGAAGTAATAGAACAATTGAACTTCCTCCGAATCTCCCACACCCACATATCTGTTTACCATTCCATTTTTTATACATATTCTATTTAATTAAGCTTATAATTATCATTTTATTATGAATTTCTTTATTTTGTTATTTTCTAGTTATAAATGTTTTAAAAAAATAACATTGTTTAGGTCTGGTTTGAAAATTATTTTATTTTTTAAAAATAATTTTTTAAAAAATGGTTATTTTTCTAGGAAAAAATTATTGGACAAAATTTTTCATTCAACAATATGTTTTAATCCAGTTGAGTTACGTTTAGGTTTGCCTTCTCTGAACACATTCTTTTATTTGTGACATTAAAATTTTATCTATTTTGTTACACTTTAATATCTAACCATTTTCGATGAGCTGAGATTTTACAACAAGTTGTTGGCAAATATAATACATATAGTTATTTTGATTCCTAGTGTGGGATTCATCTCTTTTCCATCTCAATTTTTTACTCCTCCATAAATTGAATGAACGCTAAGCCAATGATTGCATCTACTCATTTTTCAATATATCATCCATAAATCTATACTTATCGACAAGGTTTAAGAAAAAAGTCACTTTTGATATTAGTTCAACGGATGAAATGAGTACCAAACAATTGACATTTAGAATGATAATTGATGTCTTATCTTCCTTGTTTAATTTTAATTTTGAGATCTTGATCACTACAAGATTTAGATTTTTTTTAATACAATATGTAGAGTGAAAAAACCAAACCTTTAATTAACTTCGAGGTTGATAGTAGCACGAGCACTATATTTTGCAGGATTATGTGGTTTTTTCATCCTTCTTATTGGGCCAATGACCATTGAATTCAGAAAGCCCTTCACTTCTATGAGATAGAAAACCAAAAGATATTTGTAATATACAGTAAAATAAGAGAAAAAATCTAAAAATATATTATATCTTTAAAATATTTACAAATATTTATGAGTTGACTAATCAATTTTTGAATTTTTTTTAATTTTCAATTTCGCTCTTCCTTGTCTTATCTTGTTGTACCACTTTTTTTAATCATTTTTTTTTCTTTTCTTTTCTTCGATTTTTGCTTCTTTCCTCCATTTTTTTCATTTTTTTTTCTTTTTTTTTTTCATTTTATTTTCTTTCTCATTTTTTGCTTCTTCTCCTTTTTTTTATTTTATTCTTTTCTTTCATTTCTTTTTTTCTTTTTTTTTAAATTTTCTTTTCTTTCTTCGGTTTTTGCTTATTCCTTTTTTTTCTTTCTTCAATTTTTTGTTATCCTTTTTTTTATTTTTATTTTCTTCCTTTCTCCGATTTTTGCTTTTTCCCTTATCTTTTTTTATTCTTTTCTTTTCTTTTCTTTTTCCGATTTTTTGCTTCTTCCCTTTCTTTTTCTTTTTTTAGTTTTTCTTTCATTTGTCCAGTTTTTGCTTCCTTTGTTTCTATTTAATTTTCTTTCCTTTTTTTCAGTTTTTGCTTCTTCTTCTCTTTCTCTTATTTTTAAAATTTTCTTTCTTTTATTTGAATTTTTTTTTCTTCCCATTTTTTCACAAGAATTATGAGACTGAGTTCCATACACAGGACTTGAAAGTACTCAATTCATAAGTGACTTAACACCAACAAGCCAATCATCAAGTTTGATTATTATAACTAAATATAAATAGCAAATGAAAGTCTATCAGTGATAGCCATTAATATTTTCTATCATTAATAGCTTAATCTTTGATTATATTTTCGTAGTTAATAACCACATATAGAAATCTATCATTGATAGCCAACTTAGTGAATTTAATTAATAAAGTTGAATCTTAAACTAAAATGTAAGTGGAATGCCTAGAAGTTATCACTAATAGCATGTTTATGAGTGATAGAAGCTATCGTAAAAAAGAAAAAGGACTTATAAATGTTTGGAAAGGACAAGAAATGGGCAAAAAAGGTGTTCAGTGGCTATGATTGATAGAAGCTACTACTAATAGCATGTTACCAATGATAGAAGCTAATACTAATAGCATGTTATCGATTATAGAAGCTATCCAATAGCACGTTATCAATGATAGAAGCTACCACTGATAGCACATTATCGATGACAGATAACTGACACTGATAGCATGATATCAGTGAGATCATTGATAGCATCTTAGTAGTGATGTTATCAGTGAAAGAAGCTATCGCTGATAACCACAATATGAGTGATGTTAGTAATATCGGTGATAAAACTTAGGTGATATCTATATATCGAGTTCTTTCAAAGGTGATAAACAGTCATAGAAGTCTATCATTGATAGCATTAAAGTATTAATATTTCAAGGTTGATTCTAATTAATGAAAGTCTATCAGTGATAACAACTGATAGCTGTTATCAGTGATAACCATGATAAAAGCTTATTAGTGATAACTACTATGATAATCCGAGTTGTTGGTCTTCTTTCAAAGTTGATCACTATTTATAAATCTATCATTGATAGCCACTGGTAGCCTTAAGTAGTAATACTTCAACGTTGATTCCAATTGATGAAAATGAATCAATGATAGCTACTAATAATTGATAGCAAATTAAAAGCTAATATTTCAAGATTGTATTAATTTTTCTCAAATTAAAAGCTATCGCTGATAGCAACTATCATCGATAGCAATTGATAGACGCTATCAGCGATAGCAGCTATCAGTTGTTATCACTGATAGTTACTATCAATGATAGCTTTTAATTTGAAAAAATCGGGAAGAAGGGAACAAAATGGTGGCTAGGCATGAATTTTTTAGTATTTTACCATTTTTTGATCTATATATGCAATTATTTTATCCTTATACTACATATTCTATTATTTTGGGCTTGAATTCTATTGATGCAACTAGCCCAAAACCAAACAAAAGATCTCCATCTATTTTGGACCAAGAAGCCCATTTAAGAGAAATTTCGCTTTTAATTACTTGGGCCACTAAGCCCAACAATTTTATTTATTTATTTATTTTTATTTTTTTTGAGATATTAGAGTGGATGTCAATAGTCTCGCCCTCAAAAAGTGATAAAAAGTTTATATATAGCAACAATGGTCCTCAACAATTTAAATTCCTAATTCTCCTCGGTATATTGTCCATCATACCCTTTGTATAATTGCAATTGTTTAACAAAATATCATTCTTTTTTAAAAAAAGAAAAAAAAATATCCTTCCCACAACTAATTTCATATTTTCCATTATTTAAATAATATGTAATCAAATAAAAACGGTTCGTGTGCTCATATATAGAGATGTCCATGGATGGGACAGGCCCGGAGATGCCATTCCCCATTTCCACTCCCACTAGATCGGGACGGTAATTTTCCACGAGAAATTCACGGGGATCGGGTTCCCTCTACGGGGAATTTTTCTTTATTACTTTTTTTTTTGGTAAAAAGTCAATTAATTAAATCACTAGTATCAGCAAATTGTAATTAAATAATTAAATTTATCACCAAATTGGTTATTATGGTTAGTTTTACATGACCATTTGAATTTAAAGATAAATTACTCAAATTTTTTAATAGAAATAAATAAATATAAATCAAATTATTCACATATATAATTTAAATCTAAATATTCAATTTAAACATATTCTTTATCTTTCCTAATAAATAATCAAATTTGAAATTTAAATGTAATATTTATATAATAAAAATAATATAACATTAAATGACTATACTAAATAAATATATAGAAGCTAATCGAGGCGGGGACGGGGAATGGAGCGGGAGAAGGGACGGGGAATGCATTCTCTGTCCTCGTCCCCGTTTAATTCACGAAGAATTTTTTTCTCCCATTCCCTCCCCCATTTCCACCTAATCGGGAAATTTCTGTCTCGACGGAGTAAGATCTGAAGAAATTGGACATCCCTACTCACATACCCCAAATTACCGATATGTCTTTCCATATTTATTGTTAGAATGATTTTTTCTGTGTCCAAAATCAAAACAATGTGGAACTAAAAAGAACAGGCTCGTATTCAAGGTAGATTCAGAGATTATTTTTTAAAATACTATCATGTTACAAGAGGGGGGATTTATGGGAGTTGTCTGAACGCTGGATGTAGCATTTCTCTTTTTGTTCGATTCGAATTGTGTATGTAACCCTATATATTCATTTACAATTAGTATATATTATTTTCTTTAAAGTGGAAGGTTCATATTTACATATTTAAACTCTATAAAAATTAATTTAAAGAAAAAAATGGCAGATCATTGAGAAGTCTAAGTCTAGAATTTAGTTTAACTTGATGGTATTGAAATCAAGAAAATCAACATATCCAATCAAGTTTAAAGGTAAACAAGGTGATTGTTTTAATTTTTAAATTTAACATATGAATCGATTGAGATTTACTTTTTTATTGACTGTATCAGTTGAACTATGTTTAAATTTGTAAATATTAGTTAAGATTATAAGTATATGTCTAAGGCTCTAAAATAATGACAAAATTACAATGAATTCTAGGTGTGCTCAAAAAATCCGACAATTCAAACAATCCGAAATACTCAACTCATACTTTAAAGGTTAGGTTGAGATCATTTTTATTTTTGTGTTGGGTTGGGTTAAATTTTTTCTATTTTTGTCTAGTTGGGTTGGGTCTCGAGTTGAATAACATACTATCGTCGAATGGGATTGTTCCTTGCTTCGTTTATAGTGCAATTGAGTTTGGTAATTTCGTAATTGATTTTGTTTGTAGCTTTCCTTTCTAAAAAAAAACAATAAGATAACTCGTCACTCGAAATACGGATGTTAAACAAAAAGTATTAACAAACACTATAACAACAAAATACTAACAATAAAAAATAAGTAAAGGCACACAAGAGCTGGTAACCCAGTTCGGCAACCAAGCACCTACGTCTAGGGGTAGTGTGTCTAGGAAAGATAATCCACTAATATTAAAGAGTTAAGCAATTACAACATAGTACTTATGAGCCCAATTCACCAGTCACCTAGGCTCCCCCTAGATGTGACTCCCTCTCAATTAAATTTATTTTCTTATGTGTCTAAAACTAGCTGTTAGACATAAATATAAAATAATATTAAATTCATTTTACTTTTAAATTCACTTTCTTTTTTAAAAAAAAAAAAAAAAAATCACTCCAAAAAATCAAAAGTCTACCGTGTGTCGCTCCTCTATTGCTCCAAGTGGCACCTTTCAATTGATCCACTTTGATGAGAAAAATTTTGCCACGTCATCAAGTCAGGTTTTTTCCGTTAAACTTGTTTCGATTGTATCTTCTTCATTTAAGCTTCAACTTGAGTGATTTAAATTGTGTTGAAATCTTTATTCTGAGCTTTACATAATATATTATTCAAAACACCAAAATTGTTAGTGAATATATTCAGGTTTGTTATCATCAAAATATTAATTAATTAATTAATTTGAGATTAACGACCAAAAAGGCCAACAAATTTTTTTTAGTGCAATATGTATCAGTGGAGATTTATCTTTTTATTGACGATATATACTCTAACCAATTGAATAATAGTATATATATTCAAATCGAGTAAAACTCAATCCACCAACCAAACTTAATCTAGTCCCAATTTTAAAGGTTGGGTTGAAGACCCTCTTTGGGTCTTGTGAGATGTCAACTTGACCAATCCGAAATTTTGATTTGGTCCAAAAAAATCTCCCTACCCAATCCATGTATACCTTCCTTCCAAGGTAAAGGCTAAAGACATCTTGTCCATTCTTTAAGGTTAATGTTCAAAATCCCCACCTCATATTGATTGTGCTAAAATAAATATTATGAATATTATGAATATTATAATAATAAATAGATATCCATTGCTTAGTGTCCCAAAGCCATGTGTCACCATTCATGTTGTTCATATGCCTTGTAATTATTCATGCATGGTATCCATGTAAGTTCACATTCTACTTGTCACTTTGCCTATAAATAGTGACATTTAGTTGATCTTAAAATTACACATACATTGGTGAGAATTCCACTTCCAAATTCCATTAATTTACATATTATCCAATTTTATAATTTTTGTTATTTTATGTTTTTTGTTATTTTATTTTATATTATATTTTGTATATTTAATATTATTATATTATATTTTCTCCATATCTGTGTTCCCGTTGTGCTCCTCAATTTCACAACACGTTATCAGCATGAGCTCATGTTGTTTTCCCCACTAAAAGTAGGTCCTAAAGGTATGTAGGTTTTTCTCTCTTCGTTATAATTAATAAATTTAATGTTATTTTGCATATTCAATATCTAAGAAATTTCTAACATAAGTACAATATTTTATAATAGTATTGCCATGACAAATCTCACAAAATTAGAATTTGTCGCCCTTGATATTAACGACAATAATTATTTTTCATGGGTACTTGATGCCAAAATTCACTGGATACTATGAACTTAGGAGAAACAATTAAAGAAAGAAATACAACATTCAGTCAAGACAAAGCAAAAGCTATGATTTTCCTTCGTTATCATATTCATGAGGGATTGAAAAGAGTATCTTACAATAAAAAATACCATATCTTATGAAACAAAAATTTAAAAGAGAGATATGATCAACCATAAACAGTTATTCTTCCTAAAGATCGTTATGAGTGGATGCACTTGAGGCACAAAGATTTTAAATCAGTAAGTGATTACAACCCCACATTATTTAAAATCAGTTCAAAATTGTTGTTATGTGGAGAAAAAATTATTGATGTTGATATGTTAGAGAAGACATTTTCTACATTTCATATCTCAAATATGCTCCTGCAGCAGCAATATCGAGAGAAAGATTTTAAACTGTATTCTGAATTAATTTCATGTTTTCTCGTGGTCGAACAAAATAACGAGTTATTGATGAAAAATCATGAATATTGACTAACTGGAACGACACCATTCCCTGAAGTGAATGTTGTGAATTTTAATAATAATCGTGGTCATGGTCGAAGTCGTGACCGTGGCAGAGGAAGAAATAGTTATTGCTTTTGTGGTGGTCGTTTTAATCATTCAAATTTCAAAAAACTACACAAAAAAATGATCACAAAGGAAAAACTCCACAAGATAACAGTTCAAAAAGTGTTGAAAATAAATGCTTCCAATGCAGAATGACTGGGTATTGGTCACGTATTTGTCGTACGTCAAAACACTTAGTTGACCTCTATCAAACCTCCCTGAAGGAAAAATGAAAAAATGTGGAAGCAAATTTTGCATATCAGGACAATGATATATTTGACCTATCCATATGACAAATTTAGACGTGGCGGACTTCTTTGAATCTCCTGAAGAGAAGATTGGTGCAATTGATGGAACATCAAATGTTTTTTTTTTTTTTTTTTTTTTTTTTTGAGAATATCTAGACTTAATCTTATTGTTTTCTTTTACCTATCTCCATGTTTTTTAGTAACTAAGTGTTGTTTTTCTTATTGTAATTATTTTATTTTCATGAAGAAACATTGATCATTTTCATATGTTGGGTGATTCAAAAATGAGCAAAAAAGATCTATGTCTGGCAGACAATGCAATTACACACACAATACTTACAAATAAAAAATACTTTTCCAAATTGACAATGTTGAAAGCAAAATAAATATAATATTAGGTTCTACAAACTTGATCGAAGATTTTGGAAGAGTAAATATTATTTTGTCTAGAGGAACAAAATTTATAATTGACAATGCATTCTTTAGTCAATCAAAGAAAAATCTTCTAAATTTTAAAGATATACATTGCAATGATTATCATATTGAGACTAATAGTAAGAATAATGTGGAATATATATATATATCATATCCACTGTCTCAAATGAAAAACGTATATTGGAAGAGTTATCTGCTTTATCTAATGGATTATATTATACTCATATACGAGTAATTGAAACATATGCAACAATGAACCTGAAGTTCATGAATCCGGACATATTTACAATTTGGCATGACCGATTCGGTCATCCAGGATCTATAATGATGAGGAGAATTATTGAGAGTTCAAATGGACATCCATTGAAGAGCCAGAAGATTCTTCAATCTAATGAATTATCATGTGATGCTTGTGTTGGGGTTGATGTCCTAAATCTTGTAAGGTCCTGTAGTTTGTAAACATATGTTTGAACAAACATTTGGTGATTTATAATATGAGATATTTTATTCACTCTTATCTACGAAATATGAGATATTTTAGTTGCATTAACCACAAACCAATAAACTAAGATCCATGGTTATCGTTGTAACTTAAGCATATATGTGGAGACATACAAGTGGACTGTGCTTTAAGTGATAACCTAAATGATCTGTAGTTAATGGATAAAGGAGAGAAACCTTATCTTGGTGACACTACGAGTGTGACCCGCTTTGTAGATGTTATAAGTGTTGTAAAGTGCTACAAATGGTCTGATCTTGATCATTCATGTATTAGACATGCGAACGGGGATGCTCTATACAACGGAGTTTGTATAAGACCATACCACAAAATGTTTAGTCTCGTTATATAACGCCGTTCATGACAAAGACTTTCATTTCACTAGAATGACCATAGGTAACATGACTTTAGTTCTGAGTGAGTTGGGAACTCCTGCCTATGAGGGCGGTCATTTGATTTGCATGGGTGCGAGTGGCCAGATCGCCGACTCAAACCTACCACTTTAGCGATTCATCTGATTGGGAAGCTAGGAACTCAGTTACACAAGATGAAATTCACTCCTTCCCCGAAGCAAAGGTAAGTAGATAAATTGCTCCCTTAAGGGTTGATTCCAAGACTTGAACAATGTAGGTTCACACCTTCTCTTGACCCAATAAGGGTTTACTCATAGTGGGACTATGATGTATTGTTCATTAGAGGAATAGTGGTACTTAAGGAGTTAGATGTAACTATAGGGGTAAAATGGTAAATTGGCACAGCTATACTTACGAGCGATTTGTGAAGGGTTATCGTACTGTTGATTGATTATATCCAGTGGACACATAAATATATTTGTAGTGCGAAGAGTGCAGCTGTCGGTCTTTAGTGAAGTGCCCAACAATTAACGAATGATGGATATCGTGGTTAAATAATTTAGTTAGTTATTCACGTACCATTGGAGCTTCAAGCTACAGGTCCATAAGGTCCCCTTGGTAGCTCAATGGATTCATGTTGAGAATCAGTTTTTGGGTTAATTTGAATTATTCGAATTATCAAGAGGGAATTTAATTATATATGATATAATTCAATTAATTCAATTATATGTGATATAATTGATTTGATGTATTTGATACATTAATTGATTGGAGAAATTAATATAAATATGATTTATATTAAATGCCATAAAGGAGAAAAAGAACTATGTTTTATATATTAAATATAACAAATTAATTATAAAATAATTGGTTATCTTTTTCTCCAATAACGGACTTAGTGGAAAGTTTTAATCAGTTTTTTTTATTAGTGTTGGATAAAATAAAAATCGTATTTATTTTTTTCATAATCCAACGCGCAAGATGCAAAAGTTACACGATAGCTTTGAGAGAGTAAACGATCGATCAAGTATTCTATACGATAGTCACTCACTATTAAATGATTGAGTACCCAAGTCTATACGATAGACTTCTTCATTCTCTCACTTACTCGATCGTTTACCCGATCGTTAAGTTTCTTCTTCCCTCTACCATATCCATACAGAGCTTACACTTCCTAGATTCTCATACCGAGAATACCAAGATAGCCTCGTGGTAGTGTCGAATTTGTATTCGAGGGTCGATTATCGAATTTAACTTTATTGTGATCGAGTATTTACCAGTTCGTACTGTTTGCTGGATTTGCTCGCGTGTTGTTGAACATTTTGCTGATTTATCGAGGGAATAATAGAAGAAAAGTTCTTCAAAAGTATGTTCACTCGATCCCTTTTGTGTTTATTCTTTTGAAGCATGTTGTAATTTAGACTTGATGCATAACTTTTCTGTTAGTCTGTAAATGTTCATGTTCTTTCATAATAGCATTTGGAACGATTTGCTTTCGCTTATTGGTTCTCTTTGAAGAAAGTTCCTTTAGCTTGCTCTCAAGGAAAATTTATAATTAGACCATCACCAACTAAAGTGGGGACTGAATCACCTGCATTTTTAGAACGAACTCATGGTGATATATGTGGATCTATTAACCCACCAAGTAGACCATTTAGATATTTTATGTTATTAATAGATGCATTTAGTAGATGGTCACACATGTGCTTATTATCAAGTCGAAATCTTGCATTTGCAAGATTACTTGCTCAAATAATTAAGTTAAGAACACAATTTCTTGATTATACAATTAAGACCATCCATCTTGATAATGTTGATGAGTTTACATCCCAAGCTTTTGATAATTATTGTATGTCAATTGAGATAAGTGTTGAACATCCTATAGCTCATGTTCATACACAAGATGTTCATACACAAAAGGGTTTAATAGAATGATTTCTAAAACGTTTGCAATTAATTGCAAGACCATTACTTATGAGAGCTAAGCTTCCTTCATTTATATGGGGATCAACTATTTTGCATGCAGCGCCACTTGTACGCATTAGGTCAGTAGCTTATAATAAGTACTCCTCATTATAATTAGCTTATGGTCATGAACCAAATATTTCTCATATGAGAATTTTTGGGTGTGTAGTGTATGTTCCAATTACTCCACCACAACGCATTAAGATGGGTCCTCAAAGAAGGTTAGGTATATATGTTGGATATGATTCCCCATAAATTATTAAATATCTCGAACCCCTGACTGGTAATGTATTTACTGCACGATTTACTAATTGTCATTTTAATTAGACAAATTTCCAACATTAGGGGGAGGAATTAAGAAGTTGAAAAAATAAATTATATAGAATACATTGTTATTGTCTCATTTAGATCATTGTACAGATAAATGTGAACTTGAAGTTCAGAAAATAATTCATTTGCAAAATATAACAAATCAACTACCAGATGCATTTATAGATGCAAAGAAATTAACTAGGTCACATATATCAACTGTAAATGTTCCATCGAAAATTGATATCTCAACACAACAAGTTGTCACTAATGAATCTAGAACACACCAAAAATGTATTAGACCAGTGGGTTCCAAAGATAAAAATAATCGAAAACAAAAAATAATTAATAGTTAAAAAGACTTGGTTGAGGATGTAAATACCCATGAAAAAATCCTCGACATGACTAGTGAGGAAGGTGAATGATATTTCACTAAACTATGTCATGTCAGGAAAAAGATGGAATCGTACTAATATAATTATTGACAATATTTTTGCGTATAATATTGCTTTTGATATTATATCTGAAAATGAGGATCCTGAACCTAAATCTATTAAAGAATGTTGACATATAAAAGATTGGCTTCAGCGGAAAAAAGCAATCGAGACAGAATGAAACTCACTTTCAAAACATTAGGTTTTTAGACTAGTAGTCTGAACACTAAAAGTATTAAATCTATGGGATACAAATGGGTATTTATGAGAAAAAGAAATGAAAATAATAAGGTCACGAGTTATAAAGAAAGACTAGTTGCACAAGGTTCTTCAGAAAGATCGGGTACTGATTACGAGGAGACATATTCTCCAGTGGTGGATGCAATTACACTAAGATATTTAATTAGCTTGACTGTATATAAAAATCTAAATATGCATCTTATAGATATAGTCACATCATATTTATATGGATATCTTGATAACATATTTATATGAGAATCCTAAAAGGATTTAAGGTACCTGAAACATATACATCATGGGAATGGTATTCAATAAAATTACAGAGATCACTATATGGATTGAAACAATCAGGACGGATGTGGTACAATTGCCTGAGTGGATATTTATTGAAAGAATGATATCAAAATAATCTAATATGTCCGTCTGTTTTTATAAAGAAATCACAATCAAGATTTGCTATTATAACTGTATATGTTAATGACTTGAATATAATTGGAACTTCTGAAGAGCTTTCAAAGGCAATAGAATATCTTAAGAAATAATTTGAGATGAAAGATCTCAAAAAAATAAAATTTTGCCTCCGTTTGCAAATTAAGCATTTAGCATATTGAATATTTATTCATCAGTCAACTTATACAGGAAAAATTTTGAAAATATTTTATATGGATGAAGCACATCTATTAAATATTCCAATGAAAATCCGTTTATTGGATGTAAAAAAAGATATATTTCGATCTCAATAAGATAAAGAAGAACTTCTTGATCCTAAAGTACCATATCTTAGTGCAATTGGTGCACTTATGTATTTTGTTAATAATATAAGACCAGATATTGCATTTTCAGTAAATTTATTAGCTATATATAGTTCTTCTCCTACAAAAAGACATTGGAACGGAATTAAGCATATACTCTGTTATCTCTAAGGAACAATCGATGTGGATTTATTTTATTCAAATAAATCAAATTTTGATCTGTTTGGTTATGCAGATTCTGGATATTTATCCGATCCATACAAAACTATATCTCAAACGGGTTATTTGTTCACATGTGGAGGAACTGTTATATTATGGCGATCGGTGAAACAGACTATAACGACCACGAAATTCTTGCAATTCACGAGGCTAGTCGAGAATGTGTATGGCTAAGGTCAATAACTCTGCAAATTCATGAAACATATGACTTGTCTTCTAATAAAAATCTTCCAACAATATTATACGAATACAACACAGCTTGCAAAACCTAAATCAAATGATGATATATTAAAGGAGATAGAACAGAACATATTTCACCAAAGTTTTTCTACACTCATGATCTTAAAGAAAATGGCGACATCATTGTACAACAAATTTGTTAGAAAGATAACTTGGTAGACTTATTTACAAAGACATTACCAACTGCAACTTTTGAAAAATTGGTGCACAACATTGGAATACAGCAACTCAGAGATCTTAAGTGATGTTTTCATGAGGGGAAGTAAATATATTGTATTCTTTTAGGAGTATGTATTATATAAAATGTATATTCTTTTTCCTTCAATATGATTTTTTCCCATTGGGTTTTTTCTAATAAAGTTTTAACGAGACATATTTCCTATATATATATTTGGACATCTAAGGGAAAGTATTATGAATATAATAATAATAAATAGATGTCAATTGCTTAGTGTCCCAAAACCATGTGTCACCCTTCATGTTGTCCATGTGCCTTGTAATTACTCATGCTTGGTGTCCATGTAAGTCTCATCCTACTTGCCACTTTACCTATAAATAGTGACATTTTGTGGATCTTAAAATTACACATACATTGGTGAGAATTTCACTAATTTACATATTATCCAATTTTGTAATTTTAGTTATTTTATGTTTTTAGTTATTTTGTTTTATATTATATTTTATATATTTCATATTATTATATAAAAATATTATTATATTATATTTTCTCCATATCCGTTTTCCTGTTGTGCTCCTCAATTTCACAATAATCTTTTAGTTTATGGTTAAGCATACTAAAATTTCTATTACTATTTTTAGGATTGTATTCGAATATAGAAATATGAACTAACTTATTTATAGATCTAGTAAAATGTCACTATCTATCAATATTTAATAGTGTCTATCACTATCAATGTCTATCATTGATTGATAGTGTATTTAAAAATATTTTCAATATGTTTGTCATTTAAAACAATTATCCTAAAAAATAAGGATCAAATCTTAGAGGAACGTTTTCTCATGATTAAAATTTAATCTAAATCTGGAAAAGAAAATAAAATCTTGAATTGATTAATAAATTTTTCATGATGCTAAAGTTTGATTTTTTTTCTAGAATATTATAATTTAAAAAGTGAAGATTCAAGCCCACCCAATAACTTTTTTTAATTCTTTAACTTAGTTACCTATGATGTCTTATTATAAATTTGATCAATGTTTTTATAATTTCTACAATACAATGTAACTAAATTCATATGATTTATATACATGCATAAATTAAAATATTACCAACCATAGAAAAATAAAAACAAATGTTTATACTTTATTAAATTAATTTAGAATATGAGATGGAGTTGACAACAATAGAGTTTTTGAGTTGAATTACAAATGAAGAAAAGAGAATCTACACCTATTTTTCTTATTTGTTTTTTCTTTTCAATTTTACAAATGTATAAGTAAGAAGGACCCAATTTCCATGCTAACCAAAAAAAAAAAAGTTTTAATGTTGAGTCGGGTTGATGATAACATTATGGTTTAAATACAATTTTGACATCTGTATTTTCAAGTTTAGTCCGTCATTGTTTTTTTTTTTTTTTTTTAATATTCATTTTGATCTCTGTACTTTAAACTTGAACTTTATATTTTCAAAACATTCATTTTGGTCTATATATTTATAAAAAGTGATCATTTTGGTTCTTTAAAAAGGGACCAAATAGTCACTTTTAAAAATACAATGATCAAGAATGAACTATTATTTAAGTTAAAAATTACTTTTGGTTCCTTAACTTTCATTAAAGTAACAATCTAGTCACTGAATTTTTGTTGTAGCGATTTAGTCCATATACTTTCAAATTTGTAATGATTTTGTCATTGAACTTTTATAAGTACAATTTGATGCCTATACTTTACACTTTGTAACGAAGTAGTCCTTATTGTGAAAAAGATTCTTAAGATTTAATGAATTCTTTTGCACATATAGATCGTTAAATCGATTAGAAATCAACATTTTTTTTTATAAACTATAAATATTAGGTTGTTACATAATAAAATTTAGGTTAAAATACTATTTTGGTCCCTATACTTTTAGTTTTTGTTCATTTTGGTCCTTATACTTTCGAAATATTCATTTTAGTCCTTATACTTTCAACTTTGGTTCATTTTTGTCCCAGTACTTTTAAAGTGTTCATTTTGATCTTTGTACTTTAAAAAAGTGATCATTTTAGTCCCTTCATTTTCATGTTTACTTCATTTTTAAGAGGATCAAAATGGTAACTTTTTTAAAGTTCAAGGATCAAAATGAACCAAAGTTGAATGTACAAGGACCAAAATGAACGTTTTGAAAAGTATAGGGACTAAAATGAATCAATCTCAAAAGTATAAGGATCAAAATTAACATTTTAGAAGTATAGAGACTAAAATAAACAAAAAGCCAAAAGTACAGGGACAAAAATGAACAAAAGTCACGAGTATAAAGACCAAAATAGTATTTAAACCTAAATTTCAACACTTAATTTTACCTAATTTTTTGTAATAGAGATTAAATTGTTACTATTTAAGTATTAAAATATTATTTATTAAATTTTAGAGACTGAATTATTACAATTTTAAAAGTATTATTTATTAAATTTTAGAGACTGAATTATTACAATTTTAAAAGTTTAAAGACTAAATAATTGTAGCTAAATTATTAGCGTGCTGAAAGTTGGGCTAAAGGTAATTTTTAAGCCAAAGATTCTTATACACGAGGTAAGTAAGATTTGAAAGGCTATATTTTCAAATACATTTATTTTTCTATTATATTTTTTTGAGGTATTTCACAAACAATTTCAATAGGGCTGTTTGAAGACACGTGATTCGAATTCCTAGGAGTTTGAATGTCGAGGGCATCTTACTCAAATACACACAAATCAACGTCCCTTTTATTCCAAAATTAGATTATAATAAACTACAAACATTGAATTTATGAATTGAAGTTTTAAAAACTTCATCTTCAAGTAAATGTTCAAAATCTCTTCTTTAAAGAATCGAATCATCAACTTTTAAAGTGATAATTACTATTTTTATCCATTGAACTATATTTAAATAAGTTAATATCGATATAGATTTATCTTGTTTTAATAAAATTATTATTGAAGTAAAATTATATTATTTAGAAAATAAATTTAACTAGAATGTATAATTTTAAAATATCAATTTTGATGGAAATATCAAGGTGGAAGTCCTCGATAGAGGAAAGAAATGACATTTCTTTTAATTTCCTTTCATTTTGGCTGTAAGAGATACTTGGCCTTTAATTCTATTAAAATTTTGACGAAAATATTGATTTCAATGGATATTTTTGAAAAAATTATAAAAAAAAAAAAAAAAAAATTAAAAAGAAACTCATATTAGTAAATACACATTCTATGATTTTTATTAAGAAATAAACACTTTATTATATTTAAATAAGTTAACATATCTAGTATTTATATTGTTTATATTAATGACATTTTATTTTCTTTTTCTAAAATAATAATAAAAATATCGATTCACATGTCGTGTTGATGTCAAATCTTTAGAAATATGGAATTATGGATGGAAGACATGTTAAAATAAAGATTTTTAAAAAATAATACTATTTTTTAATTTTAATTAATTAATTAATTTTATTTACAATATGTGAGATAAGGTGTAGGTGTATCTAAGCTCTGACGTAAAGTTAATCTTAACCAATCAAAATAAAAGAAGTTAAAGTAAAAAAATGATATTTAACTATATAAATTAAATAGTGGATTTTATTAGGTGAGGGAAAGTCGGGTGTAATGGTTTAGTTTGACCAGTCTAACTAGGCAAAACTGCCAAGTGCGTCCCCTCATGCATTTGCTTCCCTCACAGCCAACAGAATACTGACACGTAACCATGGGAACCGTGCGGCTCTGTCACCCTCACACTGTTCTAAATCACCCGCAGGCGCACCATTATTTTTCTGTTTTCCCTAATGTTATTAAACAAACAATAAATTCAAATTTCATTAATTAATAATAATAATAATAATTAAGGGTGGGGAAATGGAAAAGGCAAGACCATTTGACCGATGACTAGTAATAAATAATAATGATGTTTTGAATCCAAGTACAAAGTAGGGCATAGGGTAACTATGGATTCTCTTAACTTTATTTAATATTATTTTTTAAAAAAAATAAATTTATTAAATTTCAGGGAGTATTTAAATTTTTTAAATGTGTTGATGGAGTCTATGGTTGATTTGTAATTTTATGACATGTCATAGTTGATTTGTAAATGGTAATATAAAAAATAAAGTTTATAGTCTAAGGTAGCTTATTAAATTTAAGGTTAAAAAGTAATTTTTGGTATCCATATTTTAGAACTAGTTGAATTTTAGGAATTTTACTTCATATGCTTTTATGTTTTAAATTTAATCACTATTATTAGTTCATGGTTTTTGTTTTTCAAATAAAAATGTTATCTATTTACATTATTACTATAAATTTTACAAATATATTCATATATTATATTTTCTTAGGTTGTAATGTAATTATTATTGTTTAACAAAATTTAATAAAAATTAATTTAGATGTAAAGTACAAAAATTAAAGTAGAATAAACTTGAAAGTATTTTGGATCAAAATGACATTCTAATCTAAATTTAATTAGTAATGTTACATTTTGGGACAAACAATTTCACATAACAAAATATAAATTGAGTGTATAAACTCAAATTTATATATATATAAAAAAAATTAACTAATAAGCCCTTTAAATTTTGCGATTTATCCATAAATCAAACTTTTACGTGGTCCTTAAAAATCAACTTTAATTTTCTTTAGGTTAAAAGATTAAGATCCCGTTTGATAATTATTTATTTTTTGAATATTAAACCTATTTTCTCCGCATTTTTTACCATGATTTATATCCCTCTTAAGTATAATGATTGAATTCTTAGCTAAATTCCAAAATTAAAAACAAGTTTTTAAAAGCTATTTATATTAGTTTTCAAAATTTGGCTTGCTTTTTTAAACCATTTTTAAAAAGTCGATAGCAAATGAAAAAATATGTAAGTGGAAGTAGTGTCTATAAACTTAATTTTTAAAAATAAAAAATAAAAAACTAATAAATTATCAAATGAAACCTAACTAATTATCCTCCTTAGAAACCCTTATTAGTTTAACACGAGTATAATCTGTCCAAGGCTATCTTTATATTATATAATTTATTTGACTGTGGCTCAAAAAAAAAGGGGGGTTGCGGTTTTCAAATATATATTTTTTTTTCTGCAAAAGTTGGATACTCTTTTTAAGTGTATATTATAAGTTCAATTAGTGGAATATTAAATAGATACAAATATTGTTGCTTCAATGTAGCATGAAGTCATATAAGAGAATTATTTAATATCATTGTTTCTTCAGATTGTTAAGAGCTCACAGAAGTTTTTGGTTTTTTTCAAAAAGAAAAAAAAAAAATCTTAGTCTTCGATGTTATAGGCATATATCAATTTATATATTTAAAATGTGAAAATCTTATGAATTAAAACCTTGAATTTTAGTAAGTGTATTGATTTATACACCTCTAGATTTTGTTTAATTGATATCACATAAAATTTATAATTTGAGTCAGTTAAACTCTTAAATTTTTATAAGACAGTCAATTTAGACATTTCATTACGTTTACCTTTTAAAATCATTTATGCATTAATCCTCAACTGTGTGTAGACTCTTTCAAATGCTTGTTTTATAAAATGGACGATGATTAGAGTATATGCATTGACGATTCTTAAAAGAAATTCTAATTAAGAGTCTAAATTAAATTATTTATGAATAGTTGGAATTTTAATTGATACTACTATAAATTTAACACGAAGTTTTCTCAAAATAAAGTGTAAATTGGTGTACATTGACACACTTACAAAAGTTTATAGTCTAAATTGATTCAATTATTAGTAAAGGATTTAAATCAATACAACCTTAGTTTAGGAGTGTAACTTGATAATTTTCTAAATGTCTACTTTCAATTTTGTTACAATTTTAGTCTTTAAATTTATTATGCAACAATTTTTGTTCATATATTTTAAAATTTGTAGCAATTTAGTTCATAAGCAAAAAAAAAAAAAAAAAAAAAAAAAAGTCATTAGATTTAGTAGGACTAAATGTGTATGTGAACAATAAGTATATTGTGTCATGTACTCTATGATACATATTGACACTTGATTTTGATAATAACTAAATTGTTACACATTTAAAATACAAGAACCAAATTATTATAAATAAAATTTCATAGACTAAATCGTAAATTCCACAAAAGTAAAGTGACAAAAGTGTTTATTTTTAACTGATTCTTTTATCAATTTATCGTATTTAGTTTCCTCTTTCTCGCTTGCTAGCATGATTATAACTCAACTAATTAACTTAACTCACATATCTCTAGAAATAAAATGTCAAAAGTTCAAATTACAACCCACGTCAATTCACCATTACAAAAATTAGTCACATTTTTTATGGACCTCATGCTATTGTTTCATACTTATATTATGGGAATAATAAAATTGAGGCACGATAAAAAATTTATATACTATCGTAATGTTAACTATTAAAGATCGACAGAATCATTTTTTGTTGGATCTTTAATTCTTTATATATATAGTCTCGTGGGCGTTTTTTTTAATAAATAATATATTGTTCAATAATTTTGAGGGCAACATCAATGGTTTTATTATTATTATTATCTTTGACCATTTGACCATCCTCAAGTCCAACCCAGGGACCAGCCCAGACCAGATGGCCACAACAAAGAAAAAGAAAAAAGAAAAAAGAAATAAAACACTTTATGAAAAAAGGAAGAAAAAACCGGCGATTACGGTGATGAGAAAGGGAAAAGGTACCACTACACGTGTGCCTCCCGGTAACATTACGGGCTATAGCCGGTAACTGGCAGTCAAAAAAACTAAATTAATTTATCGGTAATTAGGGAAAGAAAAAAATGCAACAAAGAAAAAAGAGGGTTTCGATTTTCTTCCACCCAAACGATGGAATAGAAGAGACTCGGTAGAACCGGAGCTCGGTTTTTTTAAAATTTATTAAAATTTTAATTTTCCTCTTTCTCAGTGCCTCCCATTCTTTCGTGTCTTAGATCCTCCAAAATTTCTTCTGACATTTTTTATTTTTTGAGGGAGGAAAATGCACTGTTCTCAAGTATGAATGATTTACATTCATGGAATCGCTTTTGATTGTGTATTATTTTGAAGGGTTTTTGATGATTTGGCCCTTTTTGTGGAGGTCGAAGGGGAAGTGAGATTCATTTGTGGTTACTGATGATGATTGAGGCGATGGTGAAGAAGAAGAAGAAGGCCTTTCTTTTGACTAACGATAGGGTTCAGTTAAAGGAAGAAAAAGAAAAGATTTCCCCATTCCCCATTTTTTGCTGCTGCTTCTGATTGTCAATGACTGGAAGGATAGCTGTATGTTAAAAGATTGTGGAACGAAGAGAAAGTAAGAGACAACCCTCCCTTTTTCTTTTCTTTTCTTTTTTCCCCCCTCCTTTTTTGAATTTTTTGCACGTATTTTTCTGTCATTGTGTTTGAATGATTGAATATTGGGTTGCTGAAAGTGAATTCAATAGCTCGTGTTTTGTTTTGTTTTTATATTCCAGGGATTTGGGTTTTTTTTTTTTTTTTTTTTTTTTTGATTTCTTCTTTTGAGGGTTTTGGAAAATGCCGATGTACCAGCCTTCCGGTCGGAGAAGAGAGGCCGATTCGGAGCTGGGTTTAGGTGGTGGTGGGCAAGTTCTTGATGTGGAAACCGCCGTGAAGGATGGTATTCTCGGCGGCGGCGGAGGCGGTGGGTTCATTTGCGAGGGTGGAATAACTGAGAAATTGGATCTGAAAGAGATAGTGGAGGAGCTTGAGAACATTGAGGTTCCTTCAGTGTTTATTTGCCCAATTTCATTAGAGCCAATGCGAGATCCTGTGACCCTTTGTACAGGACAGACCTACGAACGATCCAATATCCTGAAATGGTTCTCTCTTGGCCATATCACATGCCCCACCACAATGCAAGAGCTTTGGGATGATTCAATCACTCCGAATAACACTCTTCACCAACTCATTTACAGTTGGTTTTCCCAGAAGTATTTGGCTATGAAGAAGAGGTCTGAGGATGTGCAAGGGAGGGCTCTCGAGCTCTTAGACACATTGAAGAAGGTCAAGGGCCAAGCTAGAGTTCGAGCTTTGAAGGATCTTCGCCAAGTTGTAGGTTCAAATTCGGCGAAAAACACTGTGGAAGACAATGGTGGAGTTGCTTTGATTTCCTCTTTGTTGGGTCCTTTCACATCCCACGCGGTTGGCTCGGAAGCCATTGGGATTTTGGTGAACTTGGATCTAGATGCCGAGTCGAGGAGAAACCTTGTTCAACCTGCTAAGATTTCGTTAATGGTGGACATGTTGAACGAGGGATCCCCAGAGACCAAAATCAACTGCACCAGATTGATTGAAACTTTACTCGATGGGGATGATTGTGGAGCGGACACCGTCTCGAGTTTTAGTCTCGTGGTTGGATTGTTAAGATTAATCAAAGAAAAGAAACACCCAAATGGTGTTCTTGCTGGATTAAGATTGCTAAAAGCTCTGTGCTCCCAAGAACCAGTGAGGAATTCAGTAGTAAGCATTGGAGCAATCCCACAGTTGATCGAAATTCTCCCGAATTTCGACCCCGAATGCTTGGAACTAGCCCTTCATGTATTGGACTCACTCTCATCCCTCTCAGAGGGCAGGGTGGCCTTGAAAGATTGCCCCAACACCATTCCAAATTTGGTCAAATTGTTAATGAGAGTCTCAGAGAGCTGCACTCAGCTGGCTTTATCAATCCTATGGGCAGTTTGTAAACTTGCCCCTGAAGAATGTGCATCCCAAGCTGTGGAAGCAGGCTTAGCAGCCAAGCTTCTTCTGGTGATTCAGAGCGGTTGCAACCCCGTTCTGAAACAACGCTCTGCCGAGCTTCTAAAGCTCTGCAGCTTAAATTACACAGCAACCCTCTTCATATCCAAGTGTAAGCTTACAAGGACAATACAATAAGGAAGAAGAAAAAAAGAAAAAGATAAACCCAGCCAAATTGGAATACAGAAAACCACCATCTCTATAGAGCTCCATTTCCAGTTGAAGAAAGAAAAACAAAAAACAAAAGCTTATCATAAGGAGCAGTGGGCATTGGCATTTTTTCAAGAATAAGCCTACGCAAATGGCCACTGAAATCTGAAAGCACAGAGAACATCATGGCTTCTCAGTAATAGATTCTTATGTGGATAAGATAAGATAAGATTCTTGTTAGCCTGAGTTTTGAAGAGTGAATGAAGATCTCTTTTCCTGCATTTAGGCTTCTTCTTCTTCTTCCATCTGGGGATGAATCAATCAAGTGGGGGTGAGTTTTGGAGTCTCACCATTGTAAATTTTTGTAGAGCTTTTTGTTGACCTATCAAATCAAATCTTGTATGATGATGATGAAGAACAATTTATGATCAATATTATTATTATTTTTTCCTTGTTTCAGTTAGTTTCGTGAACATGAGTTTTTCTTTCCCTCTGGCTTCTAAGTTTTCTGTTTGTTATCATTACTAAAAGAATCAGACATGATCATGGAGTAGAATGATTACTTTGTTGAACAAATGTATGGACAATGGAACAGTTTTCCTTTTTTTTTTTTTCTCAAAATGATTTGATTCAAATTCTAAATTTGGAATATAAAAACAGAATATTTGAACATTAGGAACCAAATTAGATGGGAATTAATTAAGTTTAGTAGTAAGAAACGGTACAGTTAATGAAAAGATATGGTGCAGAATCTGAATTAATTAAGTTGAGAAAGTAATAATAATAATTAAAAGAAAAAAGAAAAGTACAATTCCAATGAAGGGTCCCCCAAAGATTGAAAGCCTTTTTGATGTGTGAAAAAAGGGTTGATTGAGAGTTTGGATATGATTGGTCATGAATGGCCAGAAAATTGGTCGGAAAATGTCTACCAACGAAAAAGCTAAAGAGGATAAGGATCATCTTCATAATATTCTATTTTAATTACTTCTCAATTCCACTCATAACCTTTTTATGGCCACATTTATTAATTTATTTTGTGTATTTATAGGGGGAAGAAAAAAACTTCCCTATACATTCTAAGATATTTTATTTTAAAAATAACTTTTATAATCATTATTTATCTTATATTAAATTACCAAATTGACCTCAATGATGGTCTTATTGTTTTAAAGTTCTCATTTTAGGTCAACCACAATATATTTGGACACATGCTCAATTCTTTTTTTTGAAAGATATTGTAATTAAAGTATGGAGTGGGGAAATTGAAACTCAACGCACGAGGTTGATAGTATGAACAGTATGTCAGTTGAACCATGCTCTTGTTGGCACATATACTCAAATTTAGTCCACGTAGTTTTTAAATCTTTAATTTTATCTAATGATTTTCATAAATATTATCATGTTGAAGATTAATCATATTTACTTCATTCAAGTTTAGCTCAATAAATAAGACACCAATTACCATTACCATTATACGATTGCAATGGTTGAACCTGATAAGTTAATGAAGGAGGAATGTGGGTGAGGTAAAAGGAAATTGTGGGAATTTGTAATAGCGAAGTGATTGAGACTTTGTGTTCGTTTGAAATTGATTTTAATGAGTAGTAAAGCTATTTAAAAGAATTTAAACCATTTTTAGCGTTGGGTAAAGTGATCATTAATTAATGTTAATACTTTTTTAAAACTAGGTTGATTTGCAAAATCTAGGTTTTGTTCAGTAATTATTTGGTTTTTGGTTTTTATTTTTGTTTTTGTTTTTTTTATAAATTAAGTCTATTGACAATACTTTCACTTTTAATTTTTTTTCCTTTGTTATCTACTCTTTACTAATTGTCTCAAAAATCAAACCAAAATTTAAAAACTAAAAAAGTAACTTTTATCGTTATTTTTTTAAAGAATTTGACTACAAATTCAACCATTGTACTTAATAAAGATACAAATAATTATAAGAAATGAAGAGGAAAAAGACTTAATTTTTAAAACCTAAAAACAAAAAATAAAATGATTAACAAAACGGAGCCTTTTTAAATTAACTCATTCTAAAAATCTAGCAAATTTACCGACGGACTATTTATCCTCCTATATCTCCACGTGGTTGAAATTTGATTCATCATCATTTGTAGTTTTAATTATCTTATTTTAATTCAATTGAATTTATTTGATATATTTTTTGTTATCTAAATTAAAATAAGATTAATTTTTCATTATGATTTTTTAACATTTTTTTTCTTATCAATATACAAATATCTAGCTTTAACACTATTATGATTCAAATAATATGAAATTTAAGTTAGTTATCAAAAAAAAAAAAAAAAAACAACTTTGAAATGAATTTATTTGGGTTATTAATACTAAAGTTGTAACAATTTAGTATTTGTTTACCAAATACTTACAACTATCTTTTAATTTTCGAAAGCGTTCAACACTAATTTACTTTGTAGTACAACTGATTTTTTTCAAATGTACAATTGACAACAATTACTTTAGACGTTAGAAGAGTCTCGACAAAATAGAGGGGAGAGAAGGGTCATTTTCATGGCAACCTTTTAAAAATTTTGATGTTGGATTAATAATAATGATTTTTGGGTGGAGTTAGATCTCTCAAACTCTTTCCATTGTGGGGGTCCTTTCTCCTCTCCTTTTGTTCTCACAAATGGGTGCACACAGTCAACTCCTTTCTCCCATTTGCAAAAAGGAAAAAGAAAAATCCCAAACAAACAAATACAAATTATATGAATATGATATGAAATGAACCCATTTTCAAACAAAAAAAAAGGGCAAGTTTTGGTGGCAATTTGGGAAAAAAAAAATGAAAACATTTGGTGGGGAATTCAAAAAATTTGAAAGATAAAACATTAAATGAGAAAATAAAGAGATGTCGCTATTGAAATGGGTGTGTGGGCACATGGACATGGTGGTATTATTATTAGATCATATGGACATTATATTATACACACATCTCTCTGAATATTTGTTGTAAATTGTAATATGTGTATATATATATTTTGGTTTTTTGAGGGCACCAACCAGCCAAGCCACAGCCAGATAGGCAGCCAGTTTGGTTTGGTCTGTTCCTGTCCCAAATCCAAATGAGACTTTCTTATTACAGCTTCGGATGTTCCTATGATAATTGAAACAAAACAACCATTCCCTGTTTTTTACACTACATCCTCTCATCTCTTGTAGTATATTTTTGAACATTATACTCTCTCACACACTCACACCTTCTGTCTTCTCTTTCTAATCTATAAAGTTATGATAATATATGCTTAATTTTTTCTTAGTTTACTGTGATATAGAAAAAGATACATCGTTACTCTTTGAACATAATGGACTAAAGTGAATGTCGTTAATACTATATATATATTGTTATGGGTGATTTTGAAACAAACCCTATCATTTTACTAAATGAGGTCGGTCAGATGCATGTCCGGCTTAAGGGATTCGTGGGTTAGCCTGATTCGTTCTCGAAGTCACACTTTGGATGCCCAAATTCTTTATAAATTAAATTTCAAAACATAGTAAGAAAATATTTTTAAATAGTTCTTACAATTTAAAATATAAAAATGAAAATATTATTCTGCAGTATAAAATAAAAACAAGGGAGAATATCTTTTTGGTCCCTACATTTTGAGTTTAGTTTCCATTCAGAATATAAGGCCACGTTTACGGCACTGGTAATGTAATTCATCAATCGTAACTTAAAAAGTAAGTCTCGTTTGATTATGTTTGTTGATGTTAACCTGTATTTTGTAATTGTTATAAAATATGGACCCTACTATGAAATTTGTAATCAAATATTGTAATCTCACAGAGAACTAAAAGATGATCAATCAAATTACCTTTGAAAATTATGTGGGATCCACCATATTTTTAAAATATTTTTTTAACGATTTTCAGATTTGGTCTCAAGTATCATGTTTTGGGTTATCGCTAAATTTTATCGATAAGGCCATGTTAGCGATATATTTGACCAGTAATAGTATCCATAAAAAAATATAAAAAAATCCAGAATTTTGAGATATGGTATATATCGGTAAGACCAATTAATTTTAGAATCATGTTGCTTTTTTTTTTTTTTTTTTCATTCTTTCATTCTTTTTTTTTTCTTGGTAAAGAAAAAAAAAACAAATAGATATTTTTTAAAAAAATTGAGCGAGAAAATAGGAAATTTTTGTTAAGTAGGGAATAGAAACCTAACTTATTGATATTATTTGCTCAATATCAATATCGATAAAAAAAATTAAAAAAAAAACTAAAATTTTGGGATGTTATTTGCTCGTATTGGGAAAAAGAAACCAAAATTTTAGAATGTTATTGGCTTGATAAAAAGATTTAAAAAATCAGGGATTTTATTTGATAAGTTAAAAAGATTTTAAAAACTCCAAAATTATGGGAGGGTGTTTGTTTGATAACGATATCGATAAATAAAGGCACTGATAAAAAAAATTATAAAAAAATCTATTATGTTTACACTAATAGTAATGGCTAAGTAAACAACATCAATAGTAATTAAGTTAAGTAAACATGTTAAAAAACAATCTGATTACCTTTACGATTGAGGTCAATTACAATTGATTCATAAATGAAAATCCATTACGTTCACACCATTTTTCGTTCTAGTAACGTAGATGTGGCCTAAGTTACAAAATTTTATACTTTTAATTCTTAAGTTTTGAATTTGGTTTCAATTTAATTTTTAAGTTTCAAAATATTACAATTTTACCTTTAAAATTTGAGTTTTGTTCTAATTTAGTCTATGATAAATAAGTTTCCAAAGAAGCATATACTTTTAATAAAATTTAAAAATAATATTAATAAAAAAAATCCTCTAAATAGTTAATCAAGATATGAAGACAAGAGAGTCAATGGATATTTATCATTTTGTTAACTACTCTCTCCCCTGTCTTTCCAAGGGATCATTTGGGACCACTATTTTGTCTTTTATTCTATTAATAGTTGGAATTCTATTAATGGTTTGCCTTTAATAAAAGAAAGTTAGTTAGTCAATCACCAAAAATTTTAAAAAATAAATCACAACAAGAATAAATTGATTGCTATGACCTTCCGGAGATAGAACAGGAATATGGATATCATTAAAATATAATATAATATAATAATAAAATAAATTAAACATAATATATAAATAAACAAAATAAAATAAATTAGCAAAATATAAAATAAAAATTTTCTCTAAATTCTCCACTTTCTCCAATTTTCATAGAATTTGCCCAATATGCGTGTCTTCCAAAACCCACAAAATGCCACTATTTATAGGCAATTTGGCAAGTAAATGGTGGATTATAGGACACTAATAGTGCATAATCTTGAGACACATAGACAACATATGGGGTAATGGATAAGTGAATCATGACCAATAGCACTAATAATGGACATCAACATTATATCTAATTTTAATATATTTATAATACTCTCCCTTAGATGGGCATTATAAATGAAGAATGTCTCGTTAAAACATTACTAGGAAAAACCTCACTAGAAAAAAATTCTAGTGAAGAAAAAAAAAAGTATATATTTCATATAATTTATACTCCTAAAAAGTATATTTACTCCCTTTCATGGAAAAATCACTTGAAATTTCTGAGTTGCTGCATTCTAATATTGTGCACCAGTTTTTCAAAGATTGCGGTAGGTAATACCTTTGTAAATAAACCTGCCATGTTATCTTTAGAACAAATTTGTTGTACAGTGATATCGTCATTTTCTTCAAGATCATGAGTGTAGAAAAACTTCGGTGAATTATGTTTGTCCTATCTCCTTTAATATATCCTCATTTGATTTAGGATATGTATGTTGCGTTGTCTTCATATAATATCGTCGAAAGATTTTTATTAGAAGACAAACCACATGTTCCACGAATGTGCTGAGTCATTGATCTCAGCCTTACACATTCTTGACTAACCTCGTGAATTGCAAGAATTTCAACATAATTTGAGGAAGTAGACGTTATGGTCTGTTTCACTAACCGCCTCGATACAACAGTTCCTCCATATGTGAATAAATAACCTGTTTGAGATCTAGTTTTATGTGGATTAGATAAATATCCAGAATCTGCATAACCAACTATATCAAAATTTGATTTATTTGAATAAAACAAACTAATATTTCATTCCTCAGAGATAATGGAGTATATGTTTAATTTCATTTCGATGTCTTTTTGTTGGAGAAGAACTATATCTTGCTAATAACTTTACTGAAAATGTAATATCTAGTCTTGTTTTATTAGCAAGATACATAAGTGCACCAATTGCACTAAGATATGGTACTTCGGGATGAAGAATTTCTTCATTATCGTCTCGAGGTCGAAATGGAATGTTCAATGGACGTGCTTTGTACATATAGAACCATTTCAAAAAAAAATCTGTATAAGTTGACTGGTGAACAAATATCTCATCTGCTAAGCCAAGACAACTTTTTGTTTTTCCGAGATCTTTCACCTCAAATTATTTCTTAAGATATTTTATTGTCTTTGAAAGCTCTTCAGGAGTTACAATTATATTTAAATCATCAACAAATACAGTTGTGATAGCAAATCCTGATTGTGATTTCTTTATAAAAACACATAGACATATTGGATTATTTTGATGTAATTCTTTCAACAAATACCCACTTAGGCGATTGTACTACATTCATCCTAATTATTTCAATCCATATAACAATCTTTGTAACTTTATTGAATACAATTCCTGGGAATTTGATTTATATGTTTTGGGTACCTTAAATCTTTTTGAGATTCTCATATAAATATCATTATCAAGAGATCCATATAAATATGTTGTGACTACATTCATAAGATGCATGTCCAAATTTTCATACACAGTCATACCAATTGAATATCTTAATGTAATTGCATCTACCATCGGAAAATATGTCTCCTCATAATCAATTCTAGGTCTTTGTGAAAAACCTTGTGTAACTAGTCTTGCTTTATATCTTGTGACTTCATTATTTTTGTTTCTTTTCCTCACAAATACCCATTTGTAACCCATAGGTTTGACACCTTTTGGTGTTCGGACTACTGGTAAAAAAACTGACATTTTGAAAGTAAGTTTAATTTGGTCTCACTTGTTTCTTTTCACTGAAGTCAATCTTTCCTATGTTGACATTCTTCCATAGATTTTGGTTTAAAATCCTCATTTTCAAATACAATATCAAGAGCAACATTATATGCAAAAATATTGTCAATAACTACATTAGTTCAGTTCCATCTTTCCCTGTCATGATATAATTTATTTAAATCTCATTATTATCTTTAGGTATTTCACCTTCCTCACTAATCATGTCAAGGATTTCTTCATGGGTATTTACATCATCAACCAACTCTTTTTTACTATTAATTATTTTTTATTTTCGAGGAATTTTATCTTTGGAACCCATTGGTCTACCACGCTTCTGGCGTGTTCTAGACTCATTAGTGACAACTTGCTGTGTTGGAATGTCAATTTTTGATGAAATATTTGCAATTGGTATATATGATTTAATTTACTTTATTTTCATCTATAAAAGCATATGGTAATTGATTTACTATATTTTGTAAATTAATTATCTTCTGAATTTCAAGTTCACATTCATCTTTACGAGGATCTAAATGAGATAATAACGATGCATTCCATGTAATTTCTTTTCCCAACTTCTTGATTCCTTCCCCTAATGTCGGAAAGTTTATCTCATTAAAATGTTAATCAGCAAATTTGTGCAGTAAATACATCACCCGTCAACGGTATTTGATAATTGATGGGGAATCATATCCTATATATATTCCTAACCTTTAAGGGCCCATCTTAGTACGTTGTGGTGGAGCAATTGAAACATATACTGCACATCCAAAAATTATCAGATAGAAAAATATTTGGCTCATGAATATAAGCTAATTGTAATGGCAAGTACTTATGATAAGATACTGTCCTAATGTGTATGTTGAGGTTGATGTCCTAAATCTCTTAGGGTTCTGTAGTTTGTAAACACATGTATGAACAACCAATTTTGTGATCTATAATATGAGATATTTTATTCACTTCAGTCTATGAAATATAAGATATTTTAGTTGCATTAACCACAAACCAATAAACTAAGATCCCTGGTTATCGTTGTAACTTAAGCATATATGTGGAGACATACAAGTAGATCGTGCTTTAAGTGATAACCTAAATAGTTTGTAGTATATGGATAAAGGAGGGAAACCTTATCCTTGTGACACTATGAGTGTGACCCGCTTTATAGGTGTTACAAATGTTGTAAAGTGCTATAAATGGTATGATCCTGATCATTCATGTATTGGACATGCGAGTGGGGATGCTCTATACAAAGGAGTTTGTATAAGATCGGACCACAAAGTGTTTAGTCTTGTTATATAATGTCGTTCATGACAGAGACTTTCATTTCACTAGGATGACCATAGGTAACATGACCTTAATCTTGAGTGAGTTTTGAACTTCTATCTATAAGGGCAGTCCTTTGATTTTCATGGGTGTGAGTGGCTAGATTGCCGACTCAAACCTACCACTTTGGGGATTCGTCTGATTGGGGAACTGGGAACTCAACTACATAAGACGGAATTCCTTCATTCCCCGAAGCAGGGATAAGTAGATAAATTGCTCCCTTAAGGGCTGATTCAGGGGCTTGAACAATGTGGTGCCACACATTTTCTTGGCCCGAGAAGGTTTAGTCATAGTGAGACTATGATATATTGTTCATCAAAGGAATCAGTGGTACTTAAGGAGTTAGATGTAACTACATGGGCAAAACAGCAAATTGGCCCAACTATACATACGAGCGATTTATGAAGGGTCATCGTACTGTTGATTGGTTATATCCGATGGACACATAAATATATATGTAGTGCGAAGAGTATAGTTGTCGATCTTTAGTGGAGTGTCTGATAGTTAACGGATAATGGATATCGTGATTTAAGAATTTAGTCATTTATTCACGTACCATTTGAGCTTCAAGCTATAGGTCCATAAGGTCCCATTGGTAGCTCAATGGATTCATGTTGAGAATTAGTTTTTGGGTTACTTTAAAGTGTTCAAATTAACAAGAGGGAATTTGATTATATATGATATAATTAAATTAATTCAATTATATGTGATATAATTGATATAATGTATCTGATACATTATTTGATTGGAGGAATTAATATAAATATAATTTATATTAAATGCCATAAAGGAGAAAAAAAAATTATGATTTATATGTTGCATATGATGTAATATTAAAACTATATGTTATAAATATAATATGATAAATTAGTTATTATATTTATTTATAATAAATTAATTATGAGATAATTGATTTTTGTTTTTCTCCAATAACCGACTAAATGTTTGGTTATACACGGTTCTATGGCAACGGATGGATAAAGATGAAAATAGTTTTCATTTTTCATACAACGCACAAAAAGATCAAGTTATATAACTTGTTGAGAGAGTAAACGATAGTCATCGAGTTTACTATACGATAGTTACTTGCTTACAAAACGATCGAGTACTTAAGTCTATACGATAGACTTCTTTCTTCTATCGCCTACTCAATCATCTACTTGATCGTCTAATTCCTCCATCCCTCTATTCAAATCCATTTAGTGCTCACAACTCCTGGATTCTCACATCGAGAATATCAAGGCAATCGAGTGGTGGTGTCCAGCTCTGGTCAAGTATCGAGGTGTTGGGGTTTGTGCCCTAAAGTCTCATGTCCTGTAGTTTGTAAACAACTTTGTAAGAATATTTGTGATGTGTAATATATATGATATTTACTTCACTTCTTGACTTTGCACATTTAGATGTTTTTTATTTTACCACAAACTAATCAACTTAATATCCCTGGTTGTCTTTATGTAACTTAAGTATGTATGTAGTGACATACAAGTGGATCATGTCTTAAGTGACAACCAAAATAGTCTGTAGTATATGGATATAGGAGAGAAACCTTATTCTGGTTACACTACGAACGCGACCAGCTTTGTGGAATTGCTATAAGTGTTGTGACTTGTCACAAATGGTCTAATCCTGATCATTCGTGTAGTGAACATGCGAACGGGGGCATCCTATATAAAGATTTTGTATAAGACCTGACCTTGAAGTGTTAATGTCTCGTCATATAATTCCGTTCATGACTGAGACTTCACTTCACTAGGATGACCATAGGTAACATGACCTCAATCCTGAGTGAATTATGCCATTGAGGGTCGTTCTTTGATTTACATGGGTGTAGTGACCAGAGCACCGACTCAAACTTACCACTTTGGGGATTCGTCTCATTTGGGAGTTGGGAACTCAGCTTCATAAGATGGAGTTCACTCCTTCCCCGAAGTAGGGGTAAATAAATAGATTGATCTCTTAAGGGCTGATCCCGGGGCTTGAACGATGTGGCACCACACACCTTCTCATGGCCCGAGAGGTGTTCACACATAGTAGGACTATGTTATATTGTTCATTAGAGGGATCAGTGGTACTTAAGGAGGAAGATATAACTATAGGGGCAAAACGGTAAATTGGCCTGCTGTAATTACGAGCATTTGTGAAGGGTCATCGTACTGATGATTGGTTATATCCAATGGACATAGAAATATTTCTATGGCAAGAAGAGTTCAATTGTCGGTCTTTAGTGGAATGCCTGGCAGTTAACAGATGGTGGATATCGTGACTAAAAAGTTTAGTCAGGTATTCACGTACCATTAGAGCTTCGAGTCATAGGTCAATAAGGTCCATTTGGTAGCTTAGATACAAGTTGAGAGTTAGTTTTTGGGTCAGTTTGAAATATTCAAATTGACAAGAAGAAGTTCGATTATATATGATATAATTGAACTAGTTAATTATATATGATATTATTAACTTTATGTATTAGATACATTGATTTAGAGGAAAATGGATATAAATATGATTTATATCTAGTGGAGGAAAATACTATAATTAATATACGATATTAATTCATATGTTATGAATATGATGTGATCACATTCATTGGACGGTTAAAAGGGAAACGGGACGACGTCTTTTCTGTTTTAATAACGGAGGAGTAAGTTGGAAGATCACTTTGAGACGCATAAATAGCTTACAATGTGTCAAGCATGAGATGTGCAGACATTGTGTTAAAAAGTGTGTCATCGCTTAGAAAATTTATGCATATATGATAGTGCCTGCATGATTGCTTACCTATACGATAGTGCTAAGCAATCGTTTAACGATTACACCAGGGCATGCTATTTACTAAACGATCGTTTACCTTTTCCTTAGCGATCGTTTAACGCCCGATATTTACTAAACAATCGTATAGACGATCGCTTAGTTTTTCCTACATGATCGTTTAGACAATCGCTTACCTTTTTTTTCTACACGATCGTTTAGACGATTGCTTACCTTTTTCCTACATGATCGTATACCTCACCTAAACGATCAAGCACTTTGTCTATACGATAGACGAGCTCATCTCCCACTTGCTTGATCGTAGTATACACTATCTCTTCCTCTTTTCCTCTACCAAATCCGAACAAAACCCACCCTTTCGATTCTCACTCCAAGAATACTGAGGGCTTTGAGTGGTAGTGTCATCTCTGTTTCCTTTTCTTCGTGTGGAGACTGTTCGAGGTAGACGATTGGGTTTTAAATTTGCTGTGAAGAAGAAGTTTTCAACTTGTATGATCTCTCGATCTCTTTAGCATTATAAGTGCATTTTAGTATGTTTAAATGTATGTGTGGAATTTCTGTCACAATGAATTAGAAAGATCCACTTCCGCTCGTAGGTACTCTTGAATAAGAGTCACTTCACGAGGATCGAGTTATACCCGGTGGTGATCGAGGATTTTTCGATTCGTGTTGGTTGTTGAGTTTGCTCGTTGCGTTCGTGTTGTTCAACGTGTTTGTGTTTGATCGAGGGAATACATGGAAAAAAAAAGGTTCTTCAAAGGTATTATACTCGATACTTCGTTTTTAATTAAGAAGCATGTTGTAGTTTATTCTTTAATGCATAATCTATTTGTATGACAATAAATGTTTATGTTTTTTCACAATGGAATTTGGAAGATCCGCTTCCGCTAATTGGTTCTTTAATTTTATAGATCCTTCATACAAGTGATGTTGCATGCAAAATAACATGTCTCCATACAGATGTAGAAAGCTTAGCTTTCATAAGCAATGATCTAGCAATTAACTGCAAATATTTTATAAATGATTCTGTTAAACCATTTTGTGTTTAAACATGAGCTATAGGATGTTCAACACTTATCCCAATTGACATACAATAATTACCAAAAGCTTGGGATATAAATTCACTAGTATTATCAAGATGAATGGTCTTAATTTTGTAATTAGGAAATTGTGCTCTTAACTTAATTATTTGAACAAGTAATCTTGCAAATACAAGATTTCGACTTGATAATAAGCACATGTGTGATCATTTGCTGGATGCGTCTATTAATATCATAAAATATCTAAATGGTTCATTTGATGGGTTAATAGGTCCACATATATCACCATGAGTTTGTTAAAAAAAATGCAGGTTATTCATTCCCCACTTTAACTGGTGATGGCTTAATCATCAATTTTCCTTGAGAGCAAGCATCACATGATTCATTAGATTGAAGAATCTTCTGGTTTTTCAATAGATATCCATTTGAATTCTCAATAATTCTTATCATCATTATAGACCTTGAATGACTTAATTTGTCATGTCAAATTGCAAATATGTCTGGATTTATGAACTTCAGGTTCATTGTTGCATATGTTTCAATTACTCGTATATGAGTATATTATAATCTAGAAGATAAAGCGTAAACACTTCTAATTTACATTTTTCATATGAGACAGTATATATGATATAAAGATACTCCATATTATTTTTTCTATCAGTCTCAATATGATAACCATTGTCAACATATATCTTTAAAACTAAGTAAATTTCTCTTTGATTGACTAGAGAACAATGTACTGTCAAGTCTAAATTTTGTTCCTCTAGGGACAATAATATTTACTTTTTCAAACCCTTCAATTAAGTTTACAGAACCTGACATTGTATTGACTTTTGCTTCCAGCATTGTCAGTTTAGAAAAATATTTTCTAATTATAAGTATTTTATGTGTAGTTGTACTATCTACCAGACATAAATCTTCTTTACTCATTTTTGAGTCACCTAACATATGAAAACGATCTAGGTTTATTCATTAAAAAAATAACTGCAATAAGAACAATGACATTGGAATATACATAGGTTAACATTTACTAAGAGAAGAAAAAAACATGGAGATGAATTAAAAAAAAAATTACATTAAGTCTAGATTTTTTCAAAGTCAAAGGAAACATTGATATTCCATCAGTTTTGCTGATTTTCTCTTCAAGAGATTCAAAGAAAGCCCGCCACATCCAAATTTGTCATATGGGATGGGTTAAATATGTCATATCCACATTTTTCTCTTTTTCAATAATTTTTGAACTATTATCTTGTGGAGCTTTTCCTTTGTGATTATCATTTTGTGTGTGTGTTTTTTTTAAAAAAAAAAAAAATTGAATGATTAGAACGACCACCATGAAAATACTAATTATTTCTTCTTCTGCCAAGGTCATGACCACGACCCCGACCACGATTATTATTAAAATTCATAGAATTCACTTTAGAGAATGGTGTCGTTTCAGTTGGTTAAGATTCATGATTTTTCATCAATAACTCGTTACTTTGTTCGACCACAAAAAGATATGAAATTACTGCAGAATATTGTTTAAAACTTTCTCTCGATAGTCCTGCCGCATGAGCATATTCGAGACACGAAATGTAGAAAATTTCTTCTCTAACATATCGACATCAACAACAATTTCGAACTGATTTTAAATAATGCGTAGTTATAATCACTTACTGATTTGAAATCTTGTAGCCTCAAGTGCATCAACTCATAACGAGTTTTAGGAAGATAATTGTTTTTTTTTTTTTTTTTATGATCATACCTCTCTTTTAAATTTTCCACAAGATACAGGGATCTTTTATTGTAAGATAATCCATTTTCAATCCCTTGTGGATATGATGACGAAGGAAAACCATAACTCTTACTTTGTCTTGATTGGATGTCGTATTTCCTTCTTTAATAGTCTCTCCAAGATTCATAGCATCTAGGTGGATTTCTGCATCAAACACCCATGACAAATAATTATTATCATTAATATCAAGGGCAAAAAATTTTAATTTTGTGAAAGTTGTCATGGCTGCACTATAATAAAATATTGTATTTATATTAGAAATTCGATAGATATTAAATTTGAAAAATAGCATTAAATTTATTAATTATAACTAAGAGGGAAAAATCGACATACATTTAGGACTTACCTTTAACGAGAAAAACAACATGAGCTTGTGTCGATAACATGTGAACTTGAGGAGCACAACGGGGACACGGATACCAATAAAATATAATATTAAAACTGAAGGGAAAACCAATGAAGATTTCTGTAGCGGAAAGCGAGGAACGTCCCAATTTTCATTTTCTTTCAGAAAATTCAGAATTACAAAACAAAAAAGAAAGAAGGATTATGCATTTTAAATTAACTTACAACATGCTAATTTCCAATGAGAAAAAGGAGAGGAAAAAATTTCCTTTGAAGAACACCTTCTTCAAGATCTCCCATGGACGAATCTTGATCCAGTCTTCCAAAAGCGACACCACAAAATGGAGCCTCCTATATTCTTCTTAGGGTTGAGAATTAAGCCGAAGTTGTGGGCTCTACCTTAGGGTTTTTGGAAAAAGGGAAGGGGATGGAGAGGAAGAGAGGGATTTTTCTTCCATGTTGAGCTACAGAAGACCTTATAGACCTATAGATTGAAGCTCTGGTACTTGAATAATTAATTAAACTCTTTAATTAAATTACCCAACATCCATTAACTATCGGTCATTCCACTAAAGACTGACAACTGTACTCCATTGGATATAACTAATCAACAGTGCGATGATCCTTTACAAATTACTTGTAAGTAGGCCCAAAATTATTGTTTTGCCCCTGTAGTTATATCTAACTCTTTAAGTACCACTAATTCTTCTAATGAACAATAAGTCATAGTTCAACTATAACCAAGTCCCTCTCGAGCCAGGAGAGGGTGTGGCCACTATGTTCAAGCCCTAGAATCAGCCCTTATGAGAGCAATTTATCTACTTACCCCAACAACGGATAATGAGTGAATTCAGTCTTGCGTAGCTGTGTTCCCAGCTCCCCAGTTAGACGAATCCCTATAATGGTAGGCTTATCGAGTTGACAATTTGGCCACTCTTACTCATACAAATCAAAGGTTTGCCTTCATGAGCTGACTTTCACAACTCACTCAAGATTCAGGTCATGTCACCTATGGTCATCCTAGTGAAATATAAGTCTCTATTATTAATGGTGTTATATAATGAGACTAATCATTTCGTGGTCCAGTCTTATACAAACTTTTTGTATAGGATACCTTGCTCACTACAAAGAGGCTCGTATCCGTAGTGTCACCAGGATAAGGTATCCACCCATATCCATCTACTACAGACCATTTAGGTAATTATTTAAACAAAATCCACTTGTATGTCTCTAAATACTTGTTTAAATTACATAAAATAACATGGGATCTTAGTTTATTGGATTGAGTATATGCTTATAAAATAACATTATTTTCATAAAATAACACTTATATTTCATATTTTCACAAATAAGAAAATAAATTAAACAAAATATATAAATAAACAAAATAAAATAAATTAGCAAAATATAAAATAATACATTTCTTTAAATTCTCCCATTTTTCCAATTTTCATGGAATTTGCCCAATGTGTATGCTCCCAAACCCACCAAAATGGCACTATTTATAAGTAATTTGGCAAGTAGGAGGTGATTACATGAACACTATACATAATCTTGAGACACATGGACAATATATAGGGTGGGGTAATGGATAAGTGATACTTGGCCGATGAAACATCTACATTACACCTAATTTTAACATATTTATAATAACTTCATTTAATGAGTTCTTTTTAATAAATTATATATATATTTTTTTTAAGTAATACCATATCCTAACGAGTACTTAATCATTATTTTTTTTAAACTTAGATTTGTCAATCTAATAGTATAGAACTACTATTTTGGATATAATTTAGTAGATAAGATACTTCTTTTGTAACAACCCCACTTTCTAGGACTACTAAAAAGGGGATCTCTACTGCATGCATGCATAAATATTCTCATTGAAGAAAATAAAGTAAATTAAAGAAAATAATCATAATCTTAAACTGCATTAAGTATATAAAAAAAAATGTTCTAACATATCTCAAAATCTTAAATTGTTCAACCCGGGCATCCTTTTTAACAAGAAACAATTTATAAAAAAAAAAAAAATCAAAAAATCAATAGATAAATAAATTAATTAAATTATGATAAATCCTTGAATGGATAAAAACAAAACAAGCAAAAATATAAACAGTCAAATGCGGAAGCGAATTCTGGTTCCTTTGGCACTGTCACAAATTCTTTTTGTCAGTCGCCCGAGTGTCCTTGCCCTTACCTAAAAAAAAATAAAGGATAAAGGTTGAGTATAAAATACTCAGTAAGTGATCCCATTATCGGGATCAGACTGTGCATCTACGAGCAAAGAAAAAAATAGCCCGTGGCTCATACAGTTACATCGGTTTTTTGATGATGAAAGGAAAACCAAAAGATGTACTATCTTGCCTTGAAACGCATGTCTAGCAGCCCAAAGGCACACCGTCAAACATGATAATAACATGAACATGAACCCGTCGACCCACGCATGTCTAACGGCCCGTAGGCACACCGTCAAACATAATAATAACATGAACGTTAACCTGTCGGTTCACGCATGTTTAGCGGCCCGTAGGCACACCGTCAAAACATGAAACATGAAAATAAAAGTAACATGAACGTAAACCTGTCGGCTCACGCATGTCTAACGGCCCGTAGGCACACCGTCAAACATAGTAATAACACGTGTCAAGGCAAGGAGAACTCACCACCCTGTCTGCTGGTACACATAAACGTCTTTGAAAAGTAAGACCATTATTTGCTGACAAGGAGAACTCACCACCCTGTCTTGTCTTCACCTGCTGCGCTACTTCAACTAAGTAAGGATCACTGCATTGAGCAATAATGATCTTCTGCCTTAAACTTGGTTGTACTGACAATTGTGCTAACTTCGTAGATACTTCCCCTACCACCACTACTATCTCAGACCGCTTAAGGTCCTTACATAAACGACTCTGTTTGGTGATAAGGGCTGCTGAATGGGCTACCTTCCTACTTAGAGCATCCGCCACTACATTTGCCTTTCCTGGGTGGTACTGAATCTCGCAATCATAATCCTTCACTAGCTCCAACCATCTACGCCGCCTCATGTTTAACTTCTTCTAAGTGAAGAAGTATTTTAAACTCTTGTGGTCGGTGAAAATCTGTATCTTCTCGCCATACAAGTAGTGCCTCTAGATTTTTAAAGCAAAAACAACAGCTGCCAACTCTAAATCATGTGTGGGATAATTCAGTTCATGGTTCTTTAACTGGCGAAAGGCATAAGCAACTACCTTACCTTGCTGCATCAACACGCACCCCAAACCTCTCTTGAAGGCATCACTGTAAATAATAAAACCACCCGTTCCATCTGATACAGTGAGAATTGGGGCTGTAACCTTTGCTTGAGATCTTGAAAACTATCCTCACAAGACTTACTCCAAATGAAGGAAGCTCTTTTTCTGGTCAACCGGGTCAAAGGGGTGGCTATACGGGAAAATTCCTTCATAAAACGACGATAATAGCCTGCCAACCTCAAGAAACTACGTACCTCTCCAACTGTGGTAGGATGAGACCAACTCGTGACTGCCTCGATCTTTACAGGATCAACAGATACATCTTCCTTGGACACCACATGCCCTAGAAAGGACACCTGCTTTAACCAGAACTCGCACTTGGAAAACTTAGCATATAACTGTTGCGCCCTTAAGGTCTCTAGAACCTTTCGCAAATGTTCCTCGTGCTTCGCCTCTGTCTTGGAGTAAACCAAAATGTCATCTATGAAGACTATCATGAAGGTGTTAAGAAATTCCTTAAACACCCTGTTCATCAGGTCCATGAATACTGCAGGAGCGTTGGTCAACCCGAATGACATCACGAGAAACTCATAATGCCCATACCTCGAACGAAAAGCTGTTTTAGGAATATCACTGTCCTTTATCCTCAACTGATGATACCCCGACCGAAGATCAATCTTAGAAAACACTGTAGCTCCCTGCAACTGGTCAAATAAATCATCAATCCTGGGAAGCGGATACTTGTTTTTTATAGTGACCTTGTTTAGTTCCCTGTAGTCAATGTAGAGCCGTAATGACTCATCTTTCTTTTTCACAAACAGCACCGGTACACCCCAAGGGGACACACTAGGGCGTATGAAACCCTTATCCAACAACTCTTCCAACTGAACTTTGAGTTCCTTCAGTTTTTCTTAGGCTATTCTATATAGAGCTTTCGAGATAAGAGTTGTGTCTGGCTCCAACTCGATGGCAAAATCTATCTCCCGATGCGGCGACAGACCTGAGAGTTCTTCTGGAAAGACATCCAGGTAGTCATGTACTACTGGCTCCGAAGTCAAGGAGACCTCAGGCTCTCTAGTGTCAACGACACTAGCTAAGATACTCTAGGTACCCTGGTTAAGCAACCTCTGGGCTTTCATGGCAGAAATCACTTTGGGCAGGACCACGATCCTTGCCCCTTTAAATTTAAAGCTGGCTCTCGTGGAAGGGTTAAAGATCACCTCCTTGCGAGAGCAGTCTATCCTAGCATGGTTAGCAGCTAGCCAATCTATGCCCAAAATCACATCAAAATCCCACATGTCCAAGATTACTAAAGTCACATCCAGGATATGACTCACTACTTCAATCTGACATGCTTTTATCTTCTCCTTTGCTAACATAATTTATCCAGACGGAGTGGAAACCGACAACATAAAGTGTAAAAGCTCTAGTTTTAACATGGCATGCTTAACAAACGGCGATGATATAAACGAATGGGATGAACCCGAATCAAACAATACTAGCGCAAGATGCCCCAAGATGGGGAGCGTACCTGTCACAACAGTACCTAATTTCTTGGCCTTCTGTCGAGTGGTAGAGTAAACACGACCTTGCTGATGTTCGGGCCTACCCGAACTCCTCTGATCACGGCCTACAAACTGGTTCCTAAGATCGAACATGCCTCTAATAGGACATCTATCTACTGAGTGCCCCTCCTGCTTATAATGAAAACAAACTCCGGTGCCTACCAAACATCGACCCCAGTGACGTCGTCCACACGAGCTACACACCGGTCACATCCTTTCCATCGTACCCGTCTCGGCAACCTGCTGCCTAAAATGACGAAGCGATCTGTCTGAACCTTGAACCTTCTGATAGGGGTGAGGCTCGAAAGCCTTCTAATCTACCTTCCTCTTATGACCTGAGGAAGGTCCCGCCCCGAATACTCGTGAAAACTCATCTCCTGACTGTGGGTCCGCCTCGGCTGCCAAACGAAGTGCTTCAGCATGAGTGGTTGGTTTGAATGCTCGCACGATACCTCGTATACTGTCTTTTAGGCCTTGAACGAACCTTTCTGCCCTCATGGCTTCCGTGGTGACCAACTCCAGGGCAAAACGGAATAAGGCATCAAACTCCTGGTCATACTCCTCCACTGACCTGTGTCCTTGCCTCAGCTCCAAGAACTCCCTCTGCTTATTATACCTCAGGTTGACAGAGAAGTATTTCACGTAAAAGCGCTTCTTAAACTGCTCCCAAGTCGCTGGATCCCCTCTTACACCCAACATCCTTTTTGTCGACTACCACCAGATCTGAGCCTTGTCGGTAAGCATAAAAATGGCACACTGCACCTTTTGGTCTTCTGGGCATTTCATATAACGAAAAATCGTTTCAATTGAGGATATCCATAATTCTGCGTTGGTAGGGTCCTTTAGTGACCCATTGAAGGTGTTGGGGTTACACTTCCTAAAATCTCGCAAATGCTTGGCCTCCACCGAAAGGCCTGACATGCTTTGGTTCTGGATCATGTTCTGAGTCTGGACTTTCGGCACCTGATCTTGTGGTGGTGGTGTCTGATGGAACAGGCAAACTGAGCCAGTCATTCGTCCAGTATGTCCTTTACCTTATCCAACACAACTGATGTAACTGTTTCCCCAATAGTGGCTACCCATTCGGTAACCTCTGTTGAAGTGACGGGGGTGGGCTGCGTCTGTGGCAGCATGGCCTTGTGCTGAGCTCTACTTTGTGTCCGGGTTCACGGCCACCTTGACCCTGAGGGGACCCTAGTTGACAAGAAATCCTCTGGTACCAGAGGGTCCTAAACTTGTGCATCGTGAATTTGTAGGTCCTCATCATGAGGATCTTGATCCTGAGCTGACGGATTCTGCTCTACGGGAACACGCCCCCTTCCAGTAACCCTATGACTGCCTCTTCCCCTAACACGAACCATTTTTCTGACAGTTATTCGCAACCACCCCTTAGCTACTTTTCTTACTAGCACAAAACACATCAATTGCAATCATAAATGCTATTAACTTGGGTGCATATTATTTTAAATACTTTTCATAAAGGACATACCTGGCGACGACGAAGAATCCGTTTTGCGAAAGAAACAATCTGAACTTACATAATAAGTCAGTCTACAGAACCCCAAAATACGGGCTCTGATACCAACTGTAACAACCCCAATTTTTAGGACTGCTAAAAAGGGGATCGCTACTGCATGCATACGTAAATATTCTCATTGAAGAAAATAAAGTAAATTAAAGAAAATAATCATAATCTTAAACTGCATTAAGTATATAAAAAAAATGTTCTAACATATCTCAAAATCTTAAATTGTTCAACCCGGGCATCCTTTTTAACAAGAAACAATTTATAAAAAAAAAAAAATCAAAAAATCAATAGATAAATAAATTAATTAAATTATGATAAATCCTTGAATGGATAAAAACAAAACAAGCAAAAATATAAACAGTCAAATGCGGAAGCGAATTCTGGTTCCTTTGGCACTGTCACAAATTCTTTTTGTCAGTCGCCCGAGTGTCCTTGCCCTTACCTAAAAAAAAATAAAGGATAAAGGTTGAGTATAAAATACTCAGTAAGTGATCCCATTATCGGGATCAGACTGTGCATCTACGAGCAAAGAAAAAAATAGCCCGTGGCTCATACAGTTACATCGGTTTTTTGATGATGAAAGGAAAACCAAAAGATGTACTATCTTGCCTTGAAACGCATGTCTAGCAGCCCAAAGGCACACCGTCAAACATGATAATAACATGAACATGAACCCGTCGACCCACGCATGTCTAACGGCCCGTAGGCACACCGTCAAACATAATAATAACATGAACGTTAACCTGTCGGTTCACGCATGTTTAGCGGCCCGTAGGCACACCGTCAAAACATGAAACATGAAAATAAAAGAAACAATTTTCCTTTTTAACAAGAAACAATTTATAAAAAAAAATGAATAAATAAATAGATAAATAAATTAATTAAATTATGATAAATCCATGAATGGATAAAAACAAAACATGCGAAAATATAAACAGTTAAATGCGGATGCGAATTTTGGTTCCTTTGGCATCGTCACGGATTCCTCTTGTCAGTCGTCCGAGTGTTCTTGCCCTTACCTGAAAAAAAATAAGGATAAAGGTTGAGTATAAAATACTTAGTAAGTGATCCCATTACCGGGATCAGACTGTGCATCCACGAGCAAAGAAAAAAATAGCCCGTGGCTCATACAGTTACATCGATTTTTTGATGATGAAAGGAAAACCAAAAGACGTACTATCTTGCCTTGAAACGCATGTCTAGCAGTCCATAGGCACACCGTCAAACATGATAATAACATGAACGTAAACCCGTCGACCCACTCATGTCTAACGGCCCGTAGGCACACCGTCAAATATACTAATAACATGAACGTTAACCTGTCGGTTCACGCATATCTAGCATCTCGTAGGCACACCGTCAAAACATGAAACATAAAAATAAAAGTAACATGAACGTAAACCTCTCAACTCACGCATGTCTAGCGGCCCGTAGGCACACCGTCAAACATGATAATAACATGAACGTTAACCTGTCGGTTCACGCATGTCTAGCGGCCCGTAGGCACACCGTCAAACATAGTAATAACACGCGTCAAGGCAAGACAATAAACCGCTCTACTGGTCTATTCATGCATCACATACATAATATCAGTACTGATTATAATTTTAACATACTCATAATACTTGTAGCCACCATGCAAGTAGCAAAACATAATATCAAACAAAATCATGCTCCAGAGTCAACCAAGTAACTTGATAGGTCTAATCTAGATTGCCTGGCACGAAAGCACCAGTAATAGTATCACTTACCTCAACTTGGTCACAAAAGTCCACACAAATAATTCCTTAAAACCTTTGGAAAACTTGAATCAATCCAAAGTTGTGGCTTGATCCAAGACAAATTTCAAAACTTGATTCAAGTAGCCAATCTGATCAAGAATTAATTCCAAAATCAATAACTTATTATTATTATTATTTTCCACTATTACTCTCAATCCAAAAAGAATAACCAACCAGTTTACACAAAACTTACCAAAACTGAAACTCTTCGATGAAGAGAATGGTTCTTTCTTTGTTAGCAACGCCTCGAAATCCAAATCTTGAAAGTCGACACAATGGGTAACACTAAAATCGTTTCCAACACCAAAAGGCACTTTAAAAAGACTCAACACCAAACCTTGCTCAAAACAATCTAATCTTACCCAATCTCAAAAAGGCAGAGGCGGCGAATGGAATGACAAGGAGGCGACGCTGCTCGCGGCAGCTGGAACTCACGGCAGCGACAACGGAACGGCGAGGCACTGCTTGCGCTGGTGCTGGCGAGGAGATCCGGGGAGGTGAGGCTGCTTGCAACGGCGCTAACGAGGAGATTCGACGACGTTGCTTGCGGCAGCACCAGAACGGCAAGGCTGGCGGCTAGAAGGCGGACGGAGGCGACTGGAAGGTGTTGGCAGCTAGGGCAGGAAGGAAAAGAAGAATGAAAAGAAGAAGAAAAAGGGAAGGAAAAAATAAAGGTTTTGTGCGTGTGGGTTGAGGAGAGAGAGAAAAGTAAATTTAATTTACTTTTTTTTTTTTTCATTCCTTTAATCCTTTCCATAAATATATATAACCAAATTAAACTCTCCTTTTCCCTTAAAAAAACAAATTCCTTAATTATCTCCCAATATATATATATATATATATATATTTTCCTTCTCCTAAAAAAATCTAATATACACATTTAATTATCTCCATAAATAACCAAATCTCCCAAATATAAGTCAAAATAAAACTCAATTAATTCCAAATAATTAAATCATATTTTAGCTTAGCCCAAAAACATAAATCTCATATAATTTATCCAAGTAGCCAACAAAAAAAAAAAAAAACTTAATTATAAAATAAAAATCAGGATGTTACATCTTTTTTCTTATTCACTTATTATTATTATTATTATTATTATTATTATTTTAGCTTTCCCAAATTGTGAGAATATTTTAAATTTAAATGGATTGGGCCGGATGACAGTAGAAGCAAACGAAAATGTGGGCCAAGGGCTTGTTTGAGATTGGGCCGACTTAAAACGGTCTACGTGGATAAGATGGCCCAATCATAACCCAAGCTAAGCCACATGACCAAGTTGACAAATTTACGAATTTCATGCTCTCCTTTCAAATCTGGCCCGCAGATTGTTTTTTCCATCTTTAATGGCCCAAATGCAGTTTTTGTCAACAATTTCAATCATACCTACACGTGCAATGCACGTAATTTGTAATGTTTAAAATAGTTGCATGTTGACATATTTATACACTATAGTTTTTAATAATACAACTATGGGTTTAAATAAAATTTTATAAAAGATAAATTAGATAAATTCGGTTTAAAAGATAGTGCATAAACAATAAAAATGTGGAAATTAAAGTGAAAATAAATATGAAATTATTTTACAATAGTTATGTGCCTTTTATATATAATTTTTTTAAAATATTTAGATTTGATTTACCCATATCTAGATTTATAAAAATTGTATATTTTCTTTATAGAAATTTTAAATATATTAAAAAATGATAAATTTTGACTCAGGATTCATCTTTTTAGATCAATCCTTAATAAATAAATGAAAATAGAAGTTCTAAATTGCTTTTTATTATTTATTTATTTATTTTTTTTTTAAAGATGATAGTAGCAAATATTGCTTTTAAAATTGAGTTTTGTTCTAATTAAATATATAATTGATTAATAAGATAATTCATGGACATGAAGCAATTTGACAATCCCAAATGTTTAAGTTTGATAATCACTTACATGGAAAAATTGATCAAATGGCAAAAACTTACTTGATAAGCATTGAGGATTCTATTGTTGTTATTGTCGATGATTTGAAAATTGTATCTATGTTGAATGGTCCTTTTGTGATTGAGAAGAGTAAAAATATTATAAATCGTTCAATAATCAATTACATGGTAAACGTTAAAACTTGCTTGATAAACATTGGAACAAATATAGAAATATGTACCAAGGTTATCACTTATATATAACGTCTATTCAAATTAATTTTATTAGATAGATGGATGATTTAATAGGTATTATTATGCTCTTCTATTTATTGCTAGAGATTTCATGTGGTTCATAATCCATATCTGATTTCTTATTTTTTTTTTCCTAATTATGTAATGTTATGGGTTTTTTATGAAAAAGAAAAAAAATCGATACTTGTGATTTCTTAAATTTTAAATTGAGTTGAATTACATTCCAATATATATTTTATTTGAGAAATTTCTAATCGATTGAAACTTGAAAGTTATAAATATTATGGGAGTGGTGGTTTATGGAATAATGTTGATGAATAGATAATTTTTTCATAAAGAATGTTGGATTTGAAGTCGTTCTTGGTTGTCTTTTAAAGAAGATGAAAATTAAATAGAATCCAATAGGGTCAGTTTTCACCCAAATAAGATGGATTTCCAAAAAGGTAATAACACTTCAATTGGCTTAAAATTCCAACCCTTTGGGACAATTAGACGATTAATAATTTCTTTTTATACTTCTGTTTAAGGTAACTTAGGATCTGTTTGGTAAGCAATTTGAAAATATAAATTTAAAGATAAGAGATTCAATGAAAATAAAGTTGTATTTCATGTTTTTATGTCTGGTAGTATATTTAGATTAAAATTTTAACTTAAACAAATTTTCAAAACATGTATTGAGAATATATTTACGAATCATAAGATTAATTGTAGTTACTAAATATTAGGTTAAATATAAATTATTATCAATTGATTTTTTTTTTTTAATTTTTTTTACGTTAAAAAACTTGTATAATTATTATTTTGTAATATCATATACTATATATTTTAATTTAATAAAAATAACTGAGTTTATAACATTAAATATTATATTTGTGATTTTTTTATGTATTTTTTTAGTACAATTCCCTATTTTAAATACCAAATTCAAAATTTGGATATATTAAAAACACAAAAAATGTTGTTTTTAGAATTCCTATTGTTTGAATCATAGAATTTGAAAACAAAATTTAGATGGCATACTATATGCATATTCACTTAATCCAGTAAATTTGAAAACATAAAACAAAATTTGAGTTGCCTACCAAACAAACTCTTAATTTTTCAATTAAATTTCTACCAACTTAAATTTATTACGGTCATACAATTTGAACATTCAATATAAATAAGTAAAAAAAAACATAAATTAAAATGAACAATGATTAGGTGCAGCCTAACTCATATATTCCTATACAAAAAATAAATTAGAAAAAAAATTAATTTTAAAAATAAAAATCGTGACAATATTTTGTTAGACCATAAAAGAAGGGAACCGAAGTTTTTCAGAAGTAAAATATATTTATAAAATAAAAATGGAAGAATAATAATAATAACAGGCGAACCAATGGAGAAAGCATTGGCATATTAAGGGAGAAAGTCTGAAACAGTCACTTTCTTTACCATCCGAATCGGATACAATGTCATGGTTGGCTCGCTCCATTGCCAACTCCCTTCGCCTTGAAGACGAAGATGACGGACACAACGGCGTCGTTTCCCCCATTCCCTCCAATCCTCCTTCTCCCTCTACTGCTCCACCCAACCAGATGGATTCCCAATCCGAACTCGACGACGAAGCATTATCTCGCGGTGTCAAAGAGGACTTGACTGAATTCAAACAAACCCTAACCCGCCAATTCTGGGGCGTCGCCTCTTTCCTTGCCCCGCAGCCGCCGCCCCATCCTTCCTCCACCCCTTCTCATCCCCACCCGGAACGTGATCTGGCTGCCCCTCCCGATTGGAAGCCGTCTAATCAGTCTGATCCGTCGATCTCCGGGGACGAAGACGACGAAGACGACCCGTCCGATCCGGTTGAAGTCTTGAAGATGCGTTCGAGTTATGATGCGTATGCGAAATCCGGGAATTTACAGGGGGAATGCTATCAGGAGGTGGATTGGGGAGATGCTATTGGGATCACTGATGAAGTGCTGACGTTTGCGACGAACATTGCAATGCACCCTGAGACTTGGATCGATTTCCCAATTGACGAGGAGGAGAACAGCGATGGTATGTTTCTTTTGCTAATTTGGCTATCCAATTCGTTAGAAGCTTGTTGATTCAACTCCCTACGAAGAAGAATCTGTTATCTGGTCTAAATTTTATTCGTTTTTATCGGATATAGGATGGGTGTCATTGAATGACTGCTAATGATCTTAAGCATCATTGTTCTTTAATGGAATATTCACTTGATTCTGGAATCGTTTATGAAATGCTTTAGGAAATTCTTCTCCTTTGAATGGAGACTTCAATGAAATGAGACAATTGACTATCTGAGTGGAGTGGATGATTTGGTATTCCATTCTTTTTGGATCTACAGCTCCGGGTGATGCTAGTAATTTATCTTGGGGTATGCTGACTGCCACAGTTAGATCACCACAGTCAGCACAAAAAGCTTAAAGCTGCATCCTAATTAAGCGACTATTTTTAAAATACATTTGGGGTATCTTTATTTGGCGCCCTTGTGGTCCTCCTAATACAATAGATTATGGGTATTGTTTTTTATTTTTTTATTTTTTTATTTTTTTTTGGGATTTAACTTAGTAAGCCCTTTTGGACTCTAGGATAGTATATTTGGGTTACATCTTAGCTTTTATATTGCTCCAGTCACCTGACTTTTTATAACACAGGGGCTTACTTAAAGCTGCAGTATCATGTTCAATGCAATTTAGAAGGCGTGAACCTGCACTTTTATATCATTCCATCTAATTCCTGCTTAGGGGTTCCATTCCCCATTTTATCTTCCTTTATCTGCTTCTCGATGGCTGTTACTTTTTCCTACCTTTTGGTTTTTTCAAGATGAGAAGTTGTAATATTGTGGCCTCAGTGATATACAACACTTATTCCATTTATGTGTACTTTCTAAATCATTCATTCAATGTGTCGATGCACTTATTTCCTGATAGAAAGGATACAATCCCCTATTCTGTTCACTTACACTCGGTGAAAGCTTTGCAAGTCTAAGTGATAGTTTTGTTATGTAATGTGTCAGTTTGTCACCTGTTAGAATCTTCGTATGTAGGTAGTAGCGTGCATGGATCCTTTACTTGATGTGGGACTGCATTTCATATATGGCTAGTACGAAGTGTAGAACTCACATAGGTGAAGGTAGCAAAGTGTTGTGCATTGAGGCCTGAGGGAGAGGCTTAGGCCTCTTCAAAACCTGGGAACTTGTTGGTTTAACTTCATCTATCAATATAATTAGCATATTATATATTGCATTAGAGGCAATATGTTCATAATTTATAGTGCAAATATGGTGTTTCGGTCTTATATAATCAAGTATGAGTCTATGACAGTTTTTTAAACTTGAAAATTACACCTTATACTGAATTTAATCATAATTCCATCTCTTATACCTGGAAAAGGTAAGATGAATGAGAAAGAAATAATATATGGTGATTCACTTATATGATTATATGCCGACTTTGTAATGGAAAATTTGGACTTTGGTATTCTTTAACTTTCTGTTTCTATCATGTTTTTTCACATTGTTGAACCCTGTATATTTACTTCCTTAGATCCTTCTTTTTTCTTTTTTTAGATTTTGAAATGTCTGATGCCCAAAAAGAGCATGCTTTCACTATTGAGCGTCTTGCTCCTAGATTAGCTGCTCTCAGAATTGAGCTCTGTCCTTGCCATATGAGTGAGAGTTACTTTTGGAAAGTCTATTTTGTGCTCCTGCATTCAAGACTCAATAAGCATGATGCAGAGGTTTTATCTACTCCACAGGTTGACTACTCTTTCTTTCCTTTGTTTTTTAACATCGCTATGGAACCTCTCTATAGTTAAACTATGTACTTTCTATATTGTTACGTGGTTGGCATGGTGGTGGGAATTATTAAATTAGGGTCCGATGGGCCATGTATAGTTATTAACACGTACTAAAATGGCTGTTTTAATCAAGAATGAATTGCTTCCTTGATGGAAATGTTATGGTTGCAGTATAATAAGGATTCCTCAAACTTGTAGGTAGTAGCAGCAAGATCAATGTGGATGCAGGAATTACAAAAGCAGACCAAGCCAGAGTCTTACTGGTGTGGAAGAGACACTTTTGAATTAAAAGACAGCTCCTATGTGCTGCAGGAAGGCAGTAGTCCCATGGCATTCCATGATACTCATTCTGGATCGACGTTGCCTTGGACATTTACATCTGAGCCAAGCATATCGTCTATCTCAAGCAATTATGAGACAGAAAAATATCAAACAGAGAGTTCTGAAATGCAATTCATCGATAAGTCGGTTATTGTCGAACAACCTATAATCAAGAATGATGATAGAAACTCGATAATTGGGTCTTCTTCAAAATTCCTTGTTCAGAACTATGAGGATGAGTCAGACAATGACTGGCTAGAGGAAGACTCTGACTTGGGTGGTTGTAATGGAACCATCCTCCCTCTGGAGAACGAAGAAGATATTTCTTTCAGTGATCTTGAGGATGATGATATGGTTCTGCCAGCTAAATTCAAGATTGCTTCAAAAGAATAGGGAAGTTATTCGTGGTGTTGCTTCCGATTGTGTTTGCTTTGCTGATGAGGTTAAATGAATTACAAAGTCAGTCTGACAAGATTATTGGGTTTCAGATACCAATCCTGTAAATCCATCTGAAATGGCTTTTTGTGGGTTGGGGTGCAATTGTAAATGATACGAATGGTCATTCCAATTGGAAGAGTGTTTCTCGATAATGTGTTTCAATTTGGTTTGTAGTTTGGGAATTGTGTAAAGAATGTATATCAGTAAATAGACAAAAAGGGAAAAGATATAAGATTTTTTTTGTTCCATGCCATACCCTATGATGATTGGAACCTCATCCCTTTGGTCTGTCAGGCATTCCCAAATACTTAAAAAATCTTATTCTGTCAGGAATAGAGATCCATGGAAGCTGTCTGACAGGAGGAACTGCTAAAAACAGCCAAAGGAGCCACCGAATTATATAACTGAGGCAATTGAGAAAGAAGGTTCTGTTGGATTTCTATATTTGAATTTCGAGGTGAAGGGACGATTCACTTTGAAGGAAGTTACGTCTCTGTCTCGTCCATAACAGGTATCCACTTTACGACCATAATGGACCTTTTTTTTCCCTCTTATTTCATTGCTGTACTTTCTACCTCTATACTCCATGAAGATAAATAGCTTTAGTTATCATATTCGCAGATAGGCTTTTGTTCCAATCCTGTTGCCGTAGGAATGCAAGTTGGTCCATTATTTTAATATTTGAATATTAGCTAGTTTGTTTGTTTGTTTAAAATTGATACCAGAAATTGAACCGAAACGTACTGACCACAATCACTCTGGATGAGATTTGTTGTCAAGTGAGAAAGAAGACAAACAGGATAAAGAATCGTAGGATAATAGAAACGGAAGACAGGAGGACGAAAGTTTGATGAAAATATATGGCAAAAAGGGTTTCTTTTTTCTTTTAAAAGGGAAATTATTGTCAGCCACTCACATGTTCAACGGTTAACGAAGATCTTGATGTTGTGGAGGAAAGAAAATGACCCTAACTTTCCGAGAATTTCATCAACAAAATTATTATATATTATATAGAACTTTTAGCTCCGGGGAAGAATTACAAGACAATTACTATTGAGTTATATTCACATCGACAACGTATCATATATGGTTGAACTTGTATGTCTTAGTTATATGGCATGATTGAAATTTTATAACCAAGGCAAAATGTTGTAGTTGATTTCAATTTCAGTCCAAATGGTTAAATTTTGCATCCAATTTTTAATAAATTATACAAAATTTGCAGTTGATTTCAATTAGTCTTTGTTGTTGGAATTTTCGTCTAAATTTCCTTGTTATCTGAGCTCAAAACTGGCATAAAACTTGCCTTCCCAAATGGAAATATAACCAATACCATAAATTAAGATTATTTTGAATAAATTTGCCTATTTATTAGAGTTAAAGTTAGTTTGGCCTTTGAATCATAAATGACATTAAATTTTATGCAAGTTTACGGATCCCTTGCTTAAAATTGTGAGTGTCACTTGACATGATTAAAATGGACCATTTTTGTTTATTTTTCTTCAATTGTTGTATTTAATTCACTTGATTGGCCATTTAATTGTACAAAATAACATTTGATAAGTCTTGTAAGACCGCCAAAGTGAGCTTAGCTTATAATTGAAATGACTTTTTCTTTTGAGGTTTGATCTCCCATTCCCACCTTTATTGCACTAAAAAGTCTTTTTAAGATCCACAAATTTCAACAAAAATGTAACTCAAGTTAAATTTCAACTAATAAAAATTTTATAAACTTCTTGGTAAATTGATATTAGATATTTTATATTCATCAATTGCCCATGAAAATAATTCTACCATAATTTTTAAACAACAAAAAGTTTCGCAACAAGTATTTAATTTTAAAATAAAAATTCCAATATTTATAAATTAAAAATTGGGAGTAAAAATTGATAGAGAAATGAATTTAGAGTAAAAAGAAGAAATATATTTTTGTTATAAACATTTAAAATCACACCATTCCAAACCAAAATTGTAGGTTGTACTTGTACATTATAATTTATAACTAATATTTGACAAAATATTGGTGTAGATGAATATATCTAAAAAATAATAAAAACAAAACAATTAAATTAGCAAATAAAAATTGAACCACAAATTTTATAGTTTGTAGTACACTCGAATCGAATTTTGCTTAGTTCAGTAAAAATGGGTTAATTAAAATGTTTATTATATATATATAAAAAGTGGAAAAATAAAAATTTAATACCATAATTCTTACGCAGTGGTCCGTTTTGTGTGGAAGTTAGAAGTTCATTCTGATTGGTCATCCCATTCTCTTCTGCGATTTTGGTGTTTCCGTGTAGGAATTGGAAAACCGACCCGAACATGAACAACTCCTCTGCCTCTTTGAATCCATTCTCATCTCATTCTTCTTCTTATAAAATTTATACACTTTCGTAATCAGATTCCTTCTAATCGTATCGTATTCGTAAATCGTAACAAGGATCCCGAATCCCAACGCTCGTTCAGCCCAATCGCCTCCCTTCCCCTGTTCTGTACCCCTTCCCACTTGTTGCCCAATGACAATTTCTCAGAAATTTTGCTAAATCTTCCTGGTTTGACCCCTCAATCTTCATTGACTTCCAACAATTTCTCCGAAAAGGTTTGCGATTCTATTTTATTTATCGGATTTCTTCTGTTTCCATTCATCGAGAGGGAAAAACACACCAAATTTTCTCCTCCCTCTTCTCTTTGTGTTGCGCCATTTCCAATTTGATATCTGGGTTTCGGTTTGATTTGGGTTTTAGGGTGTTTTTGAGTCTGGCTATGGATTTTGAATTGGTTAGAAGGGGTTTGGGATTCTCTCAGAGAAAAAGGAAGTGGCTTATTCTATTGGCTGTCATGGGGGTTTCTGGTTATGGTGCTTACAAGGTCTATCATTTGCCCTCTGTCGAGAGGAAGAGGAAGAGACTAATGAAGCTCTTCGGCGCCATGATTTCTGTTGCTGAAATGGTTGCGGATTCTTCTGAAGCTATTGGAGTAATTTCTAAGGACTTGAAAGAGTTTCTGAAATCTGATTCTGACGAAATTCCCAATAGCTTGAAGCAAATTTCCAAAATTGCAAAGTCTGGGGAATTTTCGGGGTCTCTTGAAAAGGTCACTGAGGCTTTCACGATTGGGATGATGAAAGGTTATAAAACTGTGACAAAGAATGAACAAAATTTCGAGGCGGATTCGGCGAATTCGAGCTTTTCTTCTGGTGTCTTTGAGAAGCTTTTCTCAAAAGCTGGGACTGGTTTTGCTTCTGTTGTGGTTGGAAGTTTTGCAAAGAATTTAGTTATGGGATATTACTCGGTGCCTGGATCAGTCGAAGATGCAAGTAGAAATTCACAGACAACTGATTACAAATCTGGATCTGAATCTCCAGACGTGCCCAGATGGGTAACTGTGGCCTCCAATGAGAAATGCAAAAATGTTATTGCAGATTGCATACAAGTTTTTGTTAGCACTGCAGTTGGTGTGTATCTTGATAAAACAATGGATGTTAATGTGTACAATGACCTGTTTAGTGGATTGACCAATCCCACTCATCAGGACAAGGTGAAGGACATGCTTGTTTCTGTTTGTAATGGCGCTGTTGAAACTTTGGTAAAATCATCTCACCAGGTGTTGACAAGCTCGCAATCAACTTCTAATTTGAGTCCGGTTTCATCTGGTAATGGGATGTCAAAGATAGGTGATAACCCCTTTTCTGAAGGAGCATATCCAAAGAAAATGGCTATGGTCACTTCAACTGAGGGTAGCCGAAATGGATGGGTTGACACGGTTTCATCTACTTTGGCAGTTCCTAGAAATCGGAAGTTTGTGCTTGATTTAACTGGCAGGGTGACCTTTGAAACAACAAGATCTGTTGTGGAATTTTTCTTGTGGAAGCTAATGGATGGTCTGAAGAGAAGTCTTGATATAGTTCATGATGAAGTTGTGGGTAGGGGATTGGAAGTCATCAGATACTTCTGTGCAAAGTCTTCTGTTATTGTTACAATCTGTTTAGCATTATATCTACATGTTTTTGGTGGCACAAGACTTCTGATACCTGCATAATATAAGAGCAGGATGTTGTTTAAGCCACTTAGATTAGGAAGTATATACCATTGTTGCATTCAGGGAAGGTTTTGTACTTTCTCCAATATCATTCAAATTTTAATGATAATGATACGTCTTGAACAAATGCATATATTGATGCATAACTTCCACCATCTTCTCTCTCTCTCTCTCTCTCTCTCTCTCTCTCTCTCTCATTTGTCTCTGGGATATGTCTCTCCATATGATATCTGAAAATTTAGCGATCAGTGCACCCTAGACCTTCTTGTTGGAGCAACAGCAATCAAATTATTGGCAATGAAATTACTTGCATCTTTTCTATCGATCACTCTTTTTATGGTTTTGAAGGTCTTGTCTGTTTTGGGGGGCAATTTGACCAAAACGACACCTTCTTTTATCTAGTTTCCTTGCAATAATAGTAAATGCCACAAGTTTAACTTTTGATTCTCTGATATTTTTTGTTAGAATGTTTTGAATCTGTTATATGATGACGCTGCGAATGACCAAGCACAAGAGTTAGCAAGTTCTCAATAATGCATGTTTCTCTCTCTTTCTCTCAACTCAGCATGGCATACTAGGCAGCTCCATGTGACTTTTATTTCTCTTCTTCACAAGACCTGTACAAATTTCTTTGTTCTTTGAGCAGTGCACATAGATTTCTTCTATTCCAATTATAGATGTTCTATAATTCATAATAACTCGGCATGATTGATTTTCACCCATTACCCCACTCCTTCAGTTACCTTATGATTATGTTATACAATTCTATCATGTTTCTGAATTTATCTCATGATTATGTTTTACAATTCTATCATGTTTCTGAATTTGCCTTCTGGTTTATGTCTAGCTATACGCTACAAAGAACTTGTAAGTCCTTGCGAAAAACTTGTATTACTATTTAGCATTCCTCACTATGGGACAGATTTTGTGGTGGTTGGCACGTGGGATACTCATCCTGATATTTTTTATCTTGTATTGTTTCTGATCTCATAAGCTTATTCTTACAAAACTGTTTTGCAGATCACAAGGTAAATCCTTTTCTGAAACTAAACGGGATGTTCTTGATAAGTCGAGGCTTGCGCACACTGTCTTGGATGTATCCTTTGGAATGTTCTGAATTTTTGCCGGATACTGATGTAACCCGGGGGGTGGTTCTTTGCTGGAAAGTTGAAACTTCTTTTTCCTTCAACTTCCTCAATATACTCTACACAAAAGATGGATCAAGTTCTTTCTGGTTGGAGAGTGAGCAGTAATTCTACATAAGATGACTTTTCTAGAGTGGATTTAGTAGAATTTTCTCTTTGTTAAATAGATTATTTACTCAGTAGGTTTGCTTATAGGTGAGGAGGTGGGTTTTAACCCCATGATGATGGTGCATTTTTGACACTTGGGTCTCATCATTACTATCATCTCATTCTTTTATCTTTAATGTCCACTTCCTTTGCCTTCATTTATGTTGTAACAATTGTTTATTTCAAGTAGCTCTTTAGAATCATGCCTTCTAGTAGTAGAGAAGCCAGTGGATTATGATTTCTTTTGCTCATCATCTCCTAGAAACTGCCTCCTTGTTCCTCCTCCTACTAACCTCAAATATATTGGAATTCCCCATTGTCTTCACTTTTAAAAGTTAAATATGTATTACTTTAGCTTCATTTTCCAATCACTTGTAAATTTCTGATATTTTGACTGATATTATTATTCATGCCTCCATCATATTTTGATTGAATTATGGAGAGAGAGATTAAAAGCTGAAGTGAGAAGGAAGAATACTAGGGCAGCTGCCAGCTATGAGCGGCGGCAAATACATTCATGCAGGCCCCATAGGACCATTGGGAAGTATGGCTTAATCTTATAAGTTGCTTTCAAATTTGTTTTTGTTTTTGTTTAACTGGCCCCTGATTTTGAATGTGTCTTCGTAATTGTATGTCGATGAATTTATTAAGAAGGCCCAAATCATGATTGGCTCTTTGCACGCTTTGTTAGCAACTTTTGTTATTATTATTATTTTCTTTTTATAAAGATCTTTGTTTTGAGATTAAATTCCACTGTCTTTTACAAGATTTAGACCACCATCTTGTCGGTAATTTCCACAGTATTCAAGGCCATGCTTCAAAATTCAACCCTTAATTATTAAAACAGGATCTGTAGAAGATGCTTCTTTTGAACTTATAAACTTCTATAGTTTAGAGCTTTCATAACTCTGTCTCTGTCTTCCTCTCTCTGTTTCTGACTCAGGTAAAGACAGCTTCAAATTTTCATTTTTCATGGCTGCCATTACTTCCACCTGCAGTAGCTTCTTCTCGATCAGATCAAATTCTATGGAGCCAAGACTAAGAACTTCTTCATCAAGCCATGGCTCTCCAGCATGTGGGAAGCTTGATGGGGTGGCAACTTGGCTCATCAATGGCTTTGTCACAGCTTTCTTTGGATCGTTGGAACGATGCTCTTGTATTCGTATTGCCACTGCTGAGGACGATGGCGATGAGGCGAACGACGTCCCCTTGATTCCAAACGATGGAAACCTTCGGCAGGACGGCACTGCTGCTGGCCGGAGGAGGGCTGGGAAAGGCAAGAAGTAAGTGAAATCCAATGAGCTGCTTCTGATGTTGTATAATCCAAATCAAAAAGCTCCTATTTTTCTTTGGTAAGTGATATAAAGGAGCTTCTGAATCTGAGATATTTACTGCCTTTTTCTTTTCTTTAGTTTTGTGGTGATGAAATCAACCAAACTACTTATATATTGTTCAGTGCTTTTAGAATTGAAATTAAGAACTAAAATAAGTTGCTTCAGTTCAATCTCAATCTCAACTAATTACTTCATTAGCAATTCAAAATTTCATTTTGGCATTCATGAATTTGGTTTTAGGATAATTAAAATGAAAATATATTATAGTTGAATTACGATGTTCTTCTTTTAGATAATAAAACTCGTGCTCTTTTTCCACTTGGATATACCAGTGGAATCATATCTCAATCTACTTATTCCATGATGCAATTTCCCATATAAGTAATTTCACAAGATGATAAAAATTCATATCATCAAATCTCTCAATTAACGATATCTATGTAGAAAATTGAAAATAGATGTTCATTTATTTATTTATTTCTTTTTTGGTTTTCAATATTTTTAAAAATCTCGTTCCAAATTTCAAAAAATAAAAAGATATTTATAAAGAAAAAAAAAAAGTTGAGGGGCTGGGGCCATGATTTCAAATAATGTCGTAAAAATGGGAGTGATAATGTTGTGCATTAATTAAATAAAGTCTTGCCTTTTACTTTTATCCTAAACAACCAGCGGGGAATCCAAAGCAAAAACAAAGCAACATTAGAGTTGATTAAATATTTTTTTTAAAGTTGATTAAATAATAAAATAGTATTAATATAATGGAAAAGTCAAATAATCTTGTACTAAATAATAATAATAGTGATAATTTTTGGCTGCAATTTAACGTTATTCTCCATTTCTCCTCCCTTTTTCCTTCACTTTTTTTCCCTTTGTTTTTTGAATTTTTGTTGTCTTTTCAATATGAAACTGATTAGTTTGGTGAAATAAAAATTTAAAATTCTTCGCAAAATTGACAATTATCGGCTAAATTTCAGGATATCACATAATAAAATTATATAATTTTTTTTTGGTAGTATTTGAAAGTCCACATATTTTATAAATGAATGGATGTAGCATAATGAAAGTACAATATCATAAAAAATAGTATACCATATCCTTAGCATATTTCAGTTGGTCAATGTAACATCACTGACTAAAAAGTTACAGGTTTAAATCCTCAACTTCAAATATTATTGAACTCAACAAAAAAAATATAATAAATAAACATTGTAATTTAATTTAGAAACTTATTATAATTACCAACGTGAGAATAATACAATAATAATTGGTATCGACTTCTTTTCTGAATGTCAAAAGCTAAAATTTTCATATTCCACCTTTATTGTAATAATAATAATAAAAAAAAGCTATTGTAACTATGCACAAAGCACAATGGGGAGCATGAATTAGTATTTTGGCCAATTCTCAGTAATGTATAAGATCAATGATATAATTAGTTTTAGTAACCATTATTATTAAAGTTATTATTTAACAACTTAACATGTTTTAAAATATATCCACCCGTCAACAAGATAGGACAACTCAACAAGTCGATCATCTTCTTAGTACATACACGTCAAATTGCTCGAATGTTGTGACCATTACACTTCAATACTTAGGTCAGTATTGGATTGAAATAAGTTGAGCAAGATATTGATAATTAACCTACTTTGAAATAGAGATTGGTTCGGTCCCTCTATTTATATATTTTCCTATCTAAATGTGTGTCCAAGACGCACAACGCATTGATTTTGATTAAGGAGCCCTAAGACACGTGCCTTGTCCTTGGTTCAACTCATGCGTAGCTCGATAAGTCGTATCCTCTTTTACCAGTCGGTTCTTTTCTTCAGTTTGGCTTCTTAAGTCGACCATGGAAAAGCCTCTTGAATGTCTTCGTAGGCTTTGAGAGCCTAAAACTCACGATACATACATACAACAAAATGTACTATATTTGAAAAAGGTATGTGTTTGAGGCTTAAAATCAGTCTTTCTTGAGTTGAAATATGATTATCTTGATCAATGTATGTAACTGACAAAATCTTTCTTTAAATCTTTAGCAAGTGTATGGCTTAATTATATTAAAGAAACATGCAATTAAAAGAAATTCTTATATAAAATTAAAAACTTCATATGAACAAAAAGAAAGAAGTATCTGCCAGAGGTAATCCAAACAGATGACCCTGTCAACTTGGCATAGTTTAGCTGGTAGACTTCTACAATTTTGTCAATCGTTAATATATATATATATATAAATAATTGTTGTAAACTTGAGTAGCACAACGGGAACATGAATACCAATAAAATATAAAATAAAAATAAAAATATAATATAATAATAAAATAAATTAAACATAATATATAAATAAATAAAATAAAATATGAAATAAAAAATTTCTTTAAATCTCAACTTTCTCAAATTTTCATGGGTTTTGTCCAATGTGTGTGTCTTCCAAAATCCACTAAATACCACTATTTATAAGCAATTTGGCAAGTAGGAGGTGGGTTATATGAACACTAATAATGTGTAATGTTGAGACACATGAACAACACTTTGGGAAATGGAGGCATGACACATGATCAATAGACACTAAGCATGAGCATCTAATGGATATCTATTATCATAATATTTATAATACTCCCCTTTAGATGACCATTATATATATGAAATATGTCTCGTTAAAAGGAAAAAAAAATCCAATGGGAAAAAAATTCTAGTGAAGGAAAAAAGTACGTATTTCATATAATTTATATTCCTAAAACGTATATTAACTCCCCTCATGGAAATATTACTTGAGATCTTTGAGTCGCTGCATTTCAATATTGTGCATTAGTTTTTTAAAGATTGCGGTAGGTAATGCATTTGTAAATAAGTCTAGTAGGTTATATTTCGAACAAATTTATTATACAATGATATCACCATTTTCTTCAAGATCATGAGTGTAGAAAAGCTTTGGTGAAATATATTTTGTTCTATCTCCTTTAATATATCCTCATTTGATTTTGGATATGCATGTTGTGTTGTCTTCGTATAATATTGTTGGAAGATTTTTATTAGAAAACAAACCATATGTTTCACGAATGTGTTGAGTCATTAATTTTAACCATACACATTTTTTTACTAGCCTTATGAATTGCAAGAATTTCAGCATGATTTGAGGAAGTAACCACCATGATACAGCAGTTGCTCCACATGTGAATAGATAACTTGTTTGAGATCTAGCTTTGTGTGAATCAAATAAATATCCAGAATTTGCATAACCAACTAGATCAAAATTTCATTTATTTGAATAAAACAAACCCATATGAATTGTTCCTCAAAGATAACGGAGTATATGCTTAATTCCGTTCCAATGTCTTATTTTTGGAGAAGAACTATATCTTGCTAATAAATTCACTGAAAATGCAATATCTAGTCTTGTTTTATTAGCAAGATACATAAGTACACCAATTGCACTAAGATATGGTACTTTAGGATCAGGAAGTTCTTCATTATCATCTTGAGGTTGAAATATATCTTTCTTCACATCTAGTGAACAAACTTCCATTAGAATGTTCAATGGATGTGTTTTAGAACATTTTCAAAACTTTTCTTATATAAGTTGATTGATGAATAAATATCGCATCTGCTACATGCTCAATTTGCAAACCAAGACAAAATTTTGTTTCTCTGAGATATTTCATCTCAAATTCTTTCTTAAAATATTCTATTTCTTTTGAAAACATTTCAAGAGTTCCAATTATATTTAAATCATCAACATATACAGTTATAATATCAAATTTTGACTGTGATTTCTTTATAAAAACACATGGACATATTGGATTGTTTTGATCCTTCTTTCAACAAATATCCACTCAAGCGATTGTATCACATTTATTCTGATTGTTTCAATCCATATAACGATCTCTATAACTTATATTGAATACAATTCCAAAAAATTTGATTTACATGTTTCAGGTACTTTAATCCTTCTGTGATTCTCATAATATCATTATCAAGAGATCCATATAAATATGTTGTGACTATATCCATAAGATGCATGTCAAGATTTTCATACACAGTCAGACCAATTGAATATCTTAATGTAATTGCATCCACCATCGGAGAATGCGTCTCCTTATAATCAATTCCAGGTCTTTGTGAAAAAATTTGTGCTACTAGTCTTGCTTTATATCTTGTGACCTCATTATTTTCAGTACGTTTCCTCACAAATAATCAATTGGAGCCTCTAGTGCATTCCTTTACGACGAGCTTTAGAAAGAAAAATTATTTTCTGATGATCACATTTTAATGGCATCCAGGTGTATTTTGGCATCAATCACTAATGACAAAAAATTATTACCATTAGTATCAAATGCTGCAAATTCTAATTTTATAATATTTTCATAGTAACACTATTGCAAAATATTATATTTATATTAGAAATCAATATATATCAAATATGTAAAATAACATTTAATTTATTAATTATAACGAAGAGAGAAAAACTAGCATACATTTAGGATCTACCTTTAATGAGGAAAAGGATAGAAGCTCGTGCTAATAGCGTGTTGTGAACTTGAAGAACACAACGTAAACATGGATACCAATAAAATATAATATTAAATAAATATAATATAATATAATAAGTATATAAATAAATATTAAAATAAATTAAATATAATATATAAATAAATTAACATAATATGAAATAAGAAATTTCTCTAAAATCTCAACTTTCTCTAATTTTCATGAAATTTACCCAATGTGTCATCCAAAACCCACGAAACGCCACTATTTATAGACAATTTGGCGAGTAGAAGGTAGATTACATGAACACTAATAATATGTAATGTTGAGACATATAGACAATACTTTAGGAAATGAGGGCATGACATTGGACACTAAACATGATCATCTAATGGACATCTATTATCATAATATTTATAATAATAATATAATTTTTTAAAAATACACATTTATGGATGCCATTGCGATCCCATTTGGGCCTAAAGGTTGTTTGCACTCAAGCCCAAAATAATAAGCCCATTACTTTTCGTCCCTAAGACATGTCTCTAAATTTACTTCACCAGCAATATTTCACAAACGTCTAAAATTTTAAGTATATTCTATAACTATATTTACGCATAAATTTAGGACGATTTTAACCTTTAGATACCATCTTTCTCATATTTAATTTTTATATTATTTTATGATTAAAATAATTAAAAAATTCAATTCGAATATAGTATTAATTCTTTATAGATTTTATTTTTTGAATAAACATTAGTTACACTATGTATCATAATTAAAATTGGGTTATCATTGATATATTATATTTATTTATTAACTAATATTGTATATATTCCTAGAATTACGGAATACGATATGCTAGTTACATTTTTTTTCCTTGCGTACAGAATCTAATTCCTTCTTTTACGTCAGAAATTAAAAGTACTACAACGTATATGATGATCATTGGTCTTATACCATCCTTTATCTTATACAATGACTTACTCTTCATATTTTTGTAATAGTGCATTATTTCAACGAAAGTTAATTATGAATAGAAATTAAAAAGTATATTTTGTTAAACATATTTAAATAATAATATGTTTAATTAAAGTATGGGTTATATACGTGAATTAATAATTTATCACATTGGTTATTTTATTAGATTAAACCCTATTATGTGATCTAATTAATTAAGACCCTAGATTCCTAATTGAGTATGGACTTAATGGTAGAAACCTATTCCTAGTTAATTAGGGTTTAATGGGAACCCTAGTATATAAAGAGACCTTAGCACTTCCCATTTCCCATGTAGAGAGAGATCTCACTAAGGGCATTCGGAGTTTTGGTGAGGAAGACCATAGTCATCTATCATCATCTTAAAGCTATCATTAATTTTGCAATGGAATCTGGTATGTTATTCTTGACAATTTGACATGAATGATCCTAGGGTTTATCTATTCAATATAGATATAAAGAATTTATTCTAACAATTGGTATCAGATCATGAATTTCATGTTGGATTATTAATTTATGCATTTTTCATTGGCATTGTTGATTAAATTTTGGTTTCGGTAAAGAATTTAAAGAATTAAAAAAAAATGGTCAGCTTACTATAGTAGCGTTGTAAACTCATCGACGGTAGGATGGAAATCTCGACGGTCATTTCTTTTCTTTGGCAATATGTGTTCTTGCAACTCGTATTCTTGTCTATAGTATTTGGCATACCCATCACCGATTATGAATGATGTGCTAGTGGTGGATTAAAGTGAATTTTTTTTTGGTTGATTATTTTGATTGAACGTGGTTTCCTAAAGTTTTTTTTAGGAATAAAAAAACCTTAGTTCTATTATTGTCAAAATTAAGGATGTTCAGTTCAACATTCTTGACAAAAATCCACCAATGTGATGAAATCCACTGGAAAAAAAAGTTAAAGACCGATCGAAGGAGTTAGGTCTTTAGTTGCTGCAAGTTTTACCTATCAAGACTTTTGGTTAATGACTGACTTTAATTATCAGTTTTTTTTCTTTAACTCTTAATGGATAATTTTATGAGTTCGATTTTAAATTTGATTAATAATGGAAAAGTTAGTGTTGTCGCTATTTTTTTTTTTTTTTTTTTGAAACTCATATTCATCAATTAAGTATTAACATAACTTTTCAGTTAAAAAAAAAAACTGATTGAATTTAGTGAATTTATTTTTTAATAGTTTGATAATATTGAATTTGTCAACTATTTGGATTAATTGCTGATTGAACTTCTTGCCTCGTTTCTAAGTTTTATTGATTAATAACTTGGTGAAATTCTTGAAAAGGGTTCTTAGTTCTTGATTGATAAGTTTGTGAATTAAAATCTACAATTTGATTGTTTTTGTGATATTCACATGTTTATGTTACTTTAATTGTATTATGTGTATGCAATTATTAAGTGAATTTTGTAAAAGACTATTTGGTGTTCTTCCTCCTTTATTTTTTGTACAATAATATTATTATATTATTGTATCTTATATTTTAGATTGAATTGGTAAAAAATAATATGTTACCAAAGTAGCCTCTATTATCTAGATCGTTTTAATTATGAAATATAAGATGTGCATATTCATGAATTTATGCAGATAATTATCGGCCCAAAGGAAGATAATTATTTGGCCAAATTGTGGGTATGCATGTGGTAATGAGTATGTGGCAATTATAAGGATTGCTCATGTGAAAAGTAGTCGGTCCAAAGAAAGGCTTTTTTTTTTTTTTTTTACAGAGTTAATTGTCAGTACTTTGATTACTACGTTGAGAGTACCATTTACAGTTGGTGTTTTTTGCCCAAAGGCTGGACATCAATGTTGTGCTAGGTATCTTGTTAAAGGGCCCACCACATATGTGAAATTATTTTGTTATGTTTTAATTGTGAGCATATGTTTTGTTGTTTATTGTTTCAGTTGGTCTTACTCAAATATCTGGAAATCTAAGTTCAATCCCTAAGTTGAATGGATCGAACTTCAAGATTTGGAAAGAAAGCCTAGAGATACTTCTTGGGTGTATGGATTTGGACCTTTATTAAGGACCGATAAACCTACTTCTACTGAGGAACAGCCAAATACGACTAATATAGAGAAGTGGGAACGGTCAAATCGCATGTGTCTGATGATCATTAGGCACTCCATTCTGGAGTCTTTTCGGGGCTCTATCACGGAAAGTGAAAATGCCAATAAGTTCCTTGCTCAAATTGAGAAATATTTTGCTAAAAATGAGAAAGGGAAAGCAAGTAGTCTTTTGACTTCTTTAACTTCTATGAGGTATAAGGGCAATGGAAACATAAAGGAGTACATTATGGAAATGTCCAATCTCGCAGGTAAATTAAAGGCACTTGATATCGAGATAAATGAAAATTTACTCGTGCATCTGGTACTTATCTCTCTTCCTGCACAATTCACTCAGTTTAAGATAAGCTATAATACTCAGAAGGATAAATGGAGTATTAATGAGCTTATCTCACAATGTGTGCAAGAAGAAGATAGGATTAAGAGAGAAAGGACAGAAAGTGCTCATTTGGCAATAGGCTCTCGTGATAAGAAGAAAAGGAGAATTGTGGATGCTGCAGAAGGGACATCTCAGCATAATAAAAACAAGAAACAAGCTATTGAAAATTCTTGTTTTTTCTGCAAAAAGAAAGGTCACTTCAAGAAAGATTGTCCAAAGTACGCCAAGTGGCGTGTAAAGAAGGGTAAACTTCTTACTTTGGTTTGTTCTGAAGTTAATTTAGCTTCTGTACCTACAGCTACTTGGTGGGTAGATTCTGGTGCTATTACCCACATAAGTATATCAATGCAGGGTTGCTTGTGAAGCCAGCCGCCAAGTGATGCTGAAAGATTCATCTATGTGGGCGATGGCAAAGTAGTTCCAGTTGAAGCTATTGGAAATTTTAGATTATTTTTAAAAAGTGGTTGTTATTTGGATCTGAATGAGACTTTTGTTGTACCGTCATTAGACAGAATTTAGTTTTTATTTCCAGTTTGGACAAATTTGGTTTTTCTTGTTCTTTTGGAAATAATAAAGTTAGTCTTTTTCAAGATTCTAAGCTTATTGGTACCGATTCTTTAATTGATAATCTATATATGCTTAATTCTTTTGCTTCATTTAACAAGATCTTGTTATCTAATTCATGTGGTATAAAGCGTAAATTAAATGAGAATTCTGCTATGTTATGGCACAAGCATTTAGGTCACATCTCTAAATAAAGAATTCAAAGACTTGTGTCAGATGGAATTCTTGATTCCCTTGATTTAAGTAACTTCAGCGTCTGTGTGGAATGTATTAAGGGAAAACAGACAAACATAAGAAAATTAGGTGCCAACAGATGCTCAGACGTCTTAGAACTAATACATACAGACATTTGTGGTCCATTCCCTCCGGCCTCTTAGAATGGATAACAATATTTTATTACGTTCATAGACGACTATTCAAGATATAGGTACCTATATTTAATTCATGAGAAGTCTCAATCCTTGGACGTTTTCAAGTCTTTCAAAGCTGAAGTTGAACTTCAACTTGGAAAGAAAATTAAGGCTGTCAAATCTGGTCGTGGTGGTGAATATTACGGTAGATATGATGGATCAAGTGAACAATGTCCAGAGCCCTTTGCCAAAACCTAGAGGAATGTGGAATCGTCCCGCAATACATTATGCCGAGCAAACCCAATGGTGTAGCGAAAAGGCGAAATAGAACAGTTAAGGATATGGTAAGAAGTATGATTAGTCATTCTTCTCTACCAGAATCCCTTTGGGGTGAGGCACTAAAGACTGCAACATATATCCTTAATAGGGTACCTAATAAAGCAATAGCCAAAATCCTTTATGAGTTGCGGACAGAAAAGAAGCCTAATATTAGGCATCTTCACATATGGGGTTGTCCAACTGAGGCTATGCCTTATAGGCCTAATGAAAGAAAATTGGACTCAAGAACTATTAGCTGCTATTTTGTTGGGTATTTTGAGCACTCTCGGGGTTTCAAGTTTTATGATCTCATTTCTAGATCATTGTTTGAGACAAGAAATGTTAAATTCCTTGAGGATGTTGAGTTTGGGGGGAAGATAACATAAGAAAAGTTGTCTTTGAAGAGGAATTGGTTTCTTTTCCTCATGTGATTATAAATGATGTTCAGGCTCCAATTCCTGACTTCATTATTGAATCAATTATAAAACAAGACAACATTGAAGTCCCCGTTGTTGAACCTGAAGTTCAAACTCAACAACCTCAAGAAGTGCCACTAAGAAAATCTACTAGAGAGAGAAGAAGTGTAATTCCAGATGATTATATGTGTTTCTTCAAGAACATCAGAATGATGTGAGTGTAATGGAAGATGATCCAATCAACTTCCACCAAGCTTTACAAAGTTCTAACTCTCAAAAGTGGATAAGTGCTATGGAAGAGGAAATAAAATCCATGAAAGACAATGACGTTTGGGAACTTGTTGAACTGCCATCAGAAGTGAAACCCATAGGTTTTAAATGGATATTTAAAATCAAAAGAGATTTACATGGCAATATCAAAAGATATAAGGCTTGTCTTGTTGCAAAGGGTTTTACTAAAAAGGAAGACATTGATTACAAAGAGACTTTCTTTCCGGTTTCATCGAAAGACTCTTTTAGGGTAATCATGACACTGGTAACTCACTTTGATTTAGAGCTACACCAGATGGATGTAAAAACTGCGTTTCTCAATGGAAACATTGATGAGACGATTTATATGGTGCAATCAGAAAACTTTGTGTCTGATAATTCAAAGTCTATGGTGTGCAAATTAAAGAAATCCATCTACGGTCTCAAGCAAGCCTCTCGTCAATGGTATAATTTCATGAAGTGATAACCTCATTTGGTTTTGAGGTGAACATTGTGGAAGATTGTGTATATCACAAGTTCAGTGGGAGTAAATCAATCTTTCTGGTATTATATGTTGATGACATACTCATAGCTAGTAATGATGTAGGTTTATTGCATGACACTAAGAGATTTCTCAAAAGAAATTTTAAGATGAAGGATCTTGGTGATGCTTCTTTTGTATTAGGAATTGAAATACTGCAAGATTGTTTTGAAGGTATTTTGAGATTGTCACAAAAGAACTACATTGAAAAGATCTTAAGTAGATTTGGCATGGAAGACTGTGCGCTAGGAGATACCCCGATCGCTAAAGGTGATAAATTTCATTTAGGTCAATGCCCCAAGACCACACTCGAGACTAAGGAGATGCAGAAGGTTCCCTATGCATCGGCCATTGGAAGTCTAATGTAAGCTCAAGTATGTACGCGTCCAGATATTGCGTTCATAGTTGGAGTGTTAGGCAGATATTTGAGTAACCCGGGGATGGATCATTGGAAAGCAGCCAAACGGGTTATGAGGTATTTACAGAGAACAAAAGATTATATGCTCACTTATCGAAGATCATAAGTTTTGGAGATCATTGGGTATTCTAATTCTGATTATGCTAGATGTCAAGATACTTTGCAATCCACTTTAGGCTATATCTTCATGTTGGCTGGAGGAGCTGTATCCTGAAAAAGTGTTAAACAAACACTTATGGCTTCTTCTACCATGGTTGCGGAGTTTATATCATGTTATGAGGCATCCAATCATGGAATATGGTTGTGAAATTTTGTCATTGGGCTGCGAATAGTGGTTGGCATAGAAAGACCACTAAAATTATTTTGTGACAATAAGTCGGCTGTGATGTATTCCAACAACAACAGAAGCAATATGAAGTCAAAGCATGTAGATTTGAAGTTTCTGGTTGTTAAAGAAAGAGTTTAGAATGGTCAAATTTCGATAGAACACATAGGAACAAACTCTATGGTGATAGATCCATTGACTAAAGGTTTACCACCTAAAGTTTTTCATGAGCATGTTGCTCACATGGGTGTTAGTCACTTTTCTGATTCTATGGTTTAGTGGGAGTTTGTTATTGAGGATGTTCTTTGACCTTATTTTGTTTATTTTCTATATAGAATAAAGTTGATGGTTTATGTTTTATTATCTAAATTTGTTTATCATGCATGCAGTTTAGCATAAAGTTTTTTAGAATGATCTCATTAAGGAATTTGGACCAGTTGGAAACAGACATGATCTAGATCACTTTGCATGTAGTTTCCATGCTATCCATCCATACTTGATCTATGTCATTGAATGTATTGGAATTGGTGATCAAGGAAGGTTTAGTTACAAGGGTAGTGACGAAAGCCACCTTGATTCCATGCTAATACAGGAGATGGACTAGATTGAACTAAAGAGGAATTTTATTATTGAAATAACCTGTTTATGCGCGTTTAAGGTTTATGTGATTTAATTATATTAGGTACATATACATAGCCCAAGTGGGAGATTGTTAGACATATTTAAATAATAATATGTTTAATTAAAGTATGGGCTATGTATGCAGATTAATAATTTATCACATTGGGTTATTTTATTAGATTGGACCTGATCTAATTAATTAAGGCCCTAGATTCCTAATTGAGTATGGACTTAATGAGTAGAAGCCCATTCCTAGTTAATTAGGGTTTAATGGGAATCCTAATTGAGCTAGTATATAAAGAGACCTTAGGGCTATGGTCCTCGATATACCAAAACAATAAGCACTCGGTCTTTCTTGAATCCCATCTAGAGAGAGATCCCACTAAGGGCATTCGGAATTTTGGTTGAGGAAGACCATAGTCTTCCATCATCATCTTGAAGCTATCATCAATTTTGCAATGAAATCCGGTATGTTATTTTTAACAATTTGACATAAATGATTCTAGGATTTATCTATTCAATATAGATATAAAGAATTTATTCTAACATATTTAGTATATTACAATGTATATAATTACTGGTTTTGTAAGTTACATTATATATTGTGATTTATTCACCATATATAATACAATATATTAAATGATATATTCAAACAACATAACTATTTATTCAGTTGAGAGATGTCTATTTCATATATTACAATATATAATATACTTGATGTAGGATGCTTTATTATATATCGTTTTTTTTGTTTTTTTTTTTTAATTCTATAGATTTCACACATGGAAATTTTAAAATGTTAGAACTTCCCTTCGTGGTTGTGTTTGGAAAGAAACAATTTTGGAAAAACCTCTTTAAAGCGTGTATTTTTATTATTATTTTTTCATATGTGGTTTTTCGTATTTCGTTTTTCTAAAAAAAAAAACCATCAAAACTATGTTGGGGTGTAATAGACTTTTGGACCTGATTTTTATGTAATATCTCTACACATTAGATTATTCACGAAAAAATGGTACATTTAATACATTCTAGTAACTAGGCTTTTAATTAGGCACGGTTGACAGCCCAAAAAATCAGTAACACAACTTGGGGATTTCTACATAAAAGACCTAATTAAAGAATAAACACATATTACGTTTTGAATATTTCATTTTTTACAAAAAAAAAAAAAAAAAAAACTAGCCTCCCTATTTTCACTAATATTAGTGGTTATTTATAATTTAGCTCTTACCTACGTTATATATATATATATATATATATATATATATATGTATATATATATATATATATATTAATTTATTTATTTATTTCTCCTCCATGCATACTCTCTCACCTCTATGCATATTCTCTCTCCCATGCATATTTATCTCTCTCCCATGCATATATTCTCTCTCCCCAATAATATATTTCATATATTCTCTCCTCCATAATTCATATAATTTCTTCCTCTTCCTTCTCTTTTTTCCTTCCCCTTCCTCTCTTTTCTCCTTTCGGTGGTGCGAGTTGTAGGCAGTAAACGACAACGTGGGACGAATTGATGGCCCAACACGAGATGACTCGAGATGAATTGATGGCGTGGGTGACGTGGGGCAAATCGATGGTGACGGGTTAAGCAAACTCGATCGACGGCACGACGGGGCGAGAAAATCCTATCGACGACGGTGGGGAGAGAGATCCGTGGTGACAATGGTTGAAGAAGAAGAGATGAAAATGGAGGGTTATGCATCATAAACTCCCATATGAAGATGAACTTTATTTTTTCCTATTTTTTATATATACTGTGATATATATACGTACTTTTTTAGCTTTTGTAGGAAATTTGATATATATTGTAGTATATGTATTCATTTATTTGATATAAACAAGTGTTTTTTTATTTAGACTTATTGTATTTTGTAAATGAAATTTATAAAAATTTATATACTGTGTATATTTCATATATTGGTTTATACTGTGACTTATGTCAAACATTGAATTAATCTCTAATTTATAAACTTTAGTATATTTCATATATTGGTTAGAATATTTTCAAATACCTAACAAAATGTTCTAAGGTATATTTAAAATAATCATGAATCCGTCAAAATGTTCTATTTTATATTTAAAATAACCATTAATCTATAAAAAAAACCCAATAAGTGAAAACCAACGTAAATAGAAAATAAAAATTCATTAAATGCATTTTTTTAAAATTAGAAAATAGAAAAAAAATTAAAATAAATGCATTTCTTTCTCAATTGATAAATGATAAAAATTATATTAAATGTATTTTCCCTCTTTACAATAAATGTGTTTTCTCTCCCAATCATTAAAATAGCTTCGAAAATAGGAAAAAATATAAAATGAATATAAATAAATATAAAAAGGGTAAAACTGTCCAAAAATAATACTAAAATACCTTTATGAAAAAAATCAACTTTAAAGACATTTATGAAAATATATGGCCAAAGATAGACTTCTTATGTAAAAATCCCTATAACTTGAGTGCATGTTAGGTTGTATTTGTATCCATCTTTAATTGTCCATCCGAATCCATTCAAATTGTTCAACCACAATGTGTCCTATGACAATTTATTTATTTATTTTTAGAATTAATGCACTAAAGTATTTGCTCATCCAATACTGTAGAAATCTTAAAACCAGGTTGTTTTTGTTTCAGAACCCTTCTTCAAAGAAAACAAGAAACCCTATCCAAAAAATGCATTATATATTACAGACTTTGCAGCACATGAAGCCAACTGATAAAAGAAGGAAAAAATTAGGGGAAAAGGCAATGGTTTTGTGTTGTTAAATATACAAATAGCCTCATACACTTCGTTACTAAATTCAGCTGAAAAAAAAAAAAAAGAACAAACCCAACTTTGCTCTGCATGCATGTTAGCCTCCACTCACATTTATTTACACTAATTAATGTCACTAAAAAAAATACATAATACATCTTTGACTGCACCTATCTTTATGCATCTTATGTAGATTTCTTTTGACAATCCTTTTATCTTTTGTATGTTTGTAAAAATTAAGCTTATGAACATTACTTTCACCACCAAATTTCTTTCTTTGTTATCTACTTTTCACTAATGGTTTAAAAAACGAAGCCGAATTTTGAAAACTAAAAAAAGTAGTTTTCAAAAAGTAGTTTTTATTTTTTGATTTTGGCTAAAAATTCAACCATTGTACCTAAGAAGATGCAAATCATTATAATAAATGTAGATGATATAGGATTAATTTTAAAAAACAAAGACAAAAAAAAATTAAACGATTACCAAATGAAGTCTTAGTTATTCAATCAATTTTTGACACATGAAAAACTTTTGTTTTTAAAAAGATATATATTTTTAATTTTTTTTTACTATGTACTTAAGGGACCGTTTGTTTCGTGGGTATCCTAGATTCCCATGAAGTGAGTATCATTACCGTGTTTGTTTTGCGGTATTGTGAGATGCCCTGACATCTAAAGATTCCCAGATATTCTAGGATGCCCGGACAAAGGGCATCTAGAGAGTTTGAATGTCTTCCTGAAACATGGGTTTTCCAGATTCTCGAGTTGAGGGCATCCCCATTTTATTTTTTTTCTTTCTTTTTATTTTATTTTACACATATATTATTCTTCATGTGCATTATATAATTAAAATAAATATTGTCAACCATGTATATCATATACTTTTAGTTATATCATAATTCTTATTACTTTTTAGAAATAAATTTAAATTAATATTCATTTTATAAAAAATCTTAAACTATGATATATTATTTTTTTTTGAGAAAAATAACATATAAAAATAATATAAATTGTATTAATTTTAAAAGAAATTCAAATTGATAAAAACAAATATGTTATATAAGTTCAAATTATATCAAATTAATTATAAAGTAATAAATAATCGTAATGGTATTCTTAGAACTTTATGTAAATTTAAGATATTTCCGAGTAGAAATCCTATAAAACAAATACAATTATCAAAATAGTTCTAGATATCTACAAAAATATTCATACAAAATAAATATGATAATTTAAATATGTCGGACATCTAAGATTTCAGTTATCTACATTTTCAAAAAAACAAACGATCACTGAAGAAATGTATGAAATGGGTAGAGTTAGGTGTGCACTGAAATATTACTTAAAAATAAAAAAATAAAAAACCCTCCAGCAATAACAAGAACTGATCCTCCGTAACCGTCCAACGTCAAATTTAACTAAAAAAACCGCCCAAGTTTCTTTTAATTTCTTGTCTCTGTCGCTCCTCCACACAGAAAAAACAAGTCTCCGACATTTAACTACTAAACTGTGGGTAGCTTAGATTTTAATTTGCAGCACCTCACAATAACTTTTTGAATAATTAATTAAATCTCTCTGACAAAAACTATTCTTAAAAATTCAAGCTTTTGCATTTGATGGAGTTTGAGGACGATCATGGGCACAATATTGGGTTTATTGCTAATTAAAACTTAATTGTTTCATATTTGGTCACCACCCCCTTTTTTTCTTTAATTTTTTCCCCATTTCTGAAAAAGTTTTTTTGTCGTCTAATCTTACGTTTTATCCTATCCTTCGTGGTTAAGCTAAGACCTCATCTTCTAACTCTCTCTCTCTCATGAGAAATCCAGAAAATAATTAAATTAAATTAAATTAAATCATTTTTCTTTTTTTAAAAAAAGAAAATTGCAGACCCCACTACCAAAATTAATATAAACTATCCCCTTTTCCACCAGCAAGCACATAAAAAAAGATAAGCAAATCGGCTCTGCCTTTTTTTGGGGACAAATGTGCGTTCGTCCTCTAAAGTTTCAAACTTTTTAATTTAATCGGTCCTATTTGTTACCGAAGAAGAAGGATAAGAGATAATCTCCCACCTAATTACTTAAATTACAACAAATTTTTATTATAAACTTTTGTAGTTTTTCCTTTCATTGTCTCTACCCCTAAACTTTTTTAATAAAAGGTTAATTAATAGATTAATACACTAACTTTATACCAGCCATATGTAGAGCTCCTAGATTCTACTACAACCTTTTTAGCACTAATTTATTAAAATACTTGTCAAAAAGTCAATAGATTACTTTTTTCAAAGAATTGCGTATACAAAAATTACAATGTAAGATTTTTATACATCTTATTTATTTATTTTATGATATGGTGTATTATTAGTATGGTTTATTTATTTATTAAATATAATTGAAGTTAGCTGATGAAAATATACGGCGTTAGATCACAAAGTCAATGGAATGTTGTTAAGAAATCGACTAAATGCAACAAACATAAAGAGTAGAGCAACTAACACAGATATTTATGTGGTTCACTAATAATGTATTAGCTATGTCCATGAATAGAAGGAAAAAGTAGTTTATTATTAAAGATAAAAGTATCATATTACAGATTCAAAAGCACTAATAGAGTTAGACAGTTTATATAGAGTACTCTTCTAAACCAAAGGACCAAAATCATAATTAACAAAAAAAAGTCCTCGTTAACATATTCAAGACATTCCAACAAATATCTTAATGATTTGTGGGTAAATAAGTATTTTTCAGAAAAAGAAAACTTTTATTTACATTGCCTTCATGGGCCCTAGGGTGTCCCCCCACCCCCCAACTCTTCTTTATATGCCCATCTCCTCCTCTTCCTTCCTTCCCTTTTCCCTTTCTTTCTCTTCTATAACCTACCTCTTTTGAGCTTCAACTCACTTTCTTCTCTCTTTGGCATTTGTTCTCTTTCCTAATGTTCTATTCTGAAGAAGACGTCGGGATTCGGTGGCCGGTTCAGGAACCCAGGTTCACTCCGGCCGAAATCCAAGAGCTTTGGTCTTTGCTCGAAGATCCAACCGGGTCGAACTCCGGTTCACAAGGCTCGTGTCGAGACGTACCTTTGATTGACGAGGAGAGGAGAAGGAAGCGAATGATATCGAACCGAGAGTCCGCAAGACGGTCTAGGTTGCGGAAGAAGAGGCATTTGGAGAACTTGGCAGTTCAGACGGACCGGCTGAAGGTGAAGAACCAGGAGCTGAAAAGGCAGCTGAATATAGTGGTGAACCGTTGTTATATGATACGAAGACAAAATGAAGGATTGTGGTCGGAATTTGTGGCTCTCCACGCACGGCTGTCGGACCTTTATCGGATTTCTGTTCCCATGCAGGAGAAGGAGAATTCATGCATGAAAATATCATTCAATTATTTCTCTTAGAAAATTTCATGAAAATTTTACGTATGGAAGTCAGGAGAATGAAGTAATAAAAATCATAGGCTTCAATCAAAATGTCACTTAGGGAATATTTGCATTTTAGTTATTTTTTATTAGTCTTTGATGGGTATATCAAAATATAACATGTGACGACTTAATATGCGACATGGAAATGTAATATATATTATTCACCTTATTAATCTAAATTAATTAATCTCTCTCTTCCTTTTTGAGTTTTAAAAATCTTGCTCAGTTGAGTTAAATATATACATCATACTAATTAGCCAACTTATTTACAAATATAGCAAAATATTACTGTCTGTCAGTTATAGACTATCACTGACTAATAGATAGTGACACTTTACTATACTTAAAAATATCTTCGATAGTTGTATTATTTAAAACAACTACTCTCATATCAATTTCACTTTTTATATCGAAATATATATATATCTTTTTTACGTTGAATTGACAAAAAAAGAATACCTCCAAATCTAAATGAATTTGTTTTCTTTTCATATTTGTCTTCTTTTTATTTTATAAAAGATTGACATTCCTTTTATACAAATCCATATCTCGGATGCATGTTGTGAACAGGCCTCTTTAATTTTTTTTAATGTAACCTAATTGACCCTTATTTTGATGGACTTCATTTCAAAATCAATGAATCATAATTAGAAAAGTAACCCATATATTTTATTAATACGATTATGATGTCTCTCTATATTTTTTCAATATGGGATATTCAACCATTTTTTTATTTGTAAAAAAAAAAAAACCTAACTTAAGTCATATGAAGAATCCATTTGGAGTGGTTTTTTAAGTGTTTAAAAAAAATATTTCTAGCTATGTTAAAAAAAAAATGTTCTTAATTGCTTAAAAAGTCAATTCAAACATGTAATAAATGAGTATAGTATTTTTTACATAATAGCTAGAATGGCATATCCAAACTTATTAACATTTAAACAAGATTAATTATATATAACAACACAATACATAAAATATAGTGTAATTGCATTAGATAACACTTTTAGGACTAATAATGAAGTGTATAGCAACATTTTAAAAGATTTGTAAATATTGTAAAATCTATTAGTGATAAACTCTATCGCTGACAGACTTCTACTAATGATGTAGTCAATTATTGATAGACCCCTACTACTGATATAGTCTAACATTGATAACTTCGAAAGCAAAATCTAAATTTTGCAAATCTTTTTACATGGTATTATATCTGCAAATACTTTGGATTTTATTACTATATATGCAACTGCCCTAGAATATATTACAATGTAAAAAATAAAAAAAAAACCAATATTATTTGCCACCAAATGTTAGTGCTCAGTATCAACGGCGGAAAAAGATTTAAAGGGGAAAAAAGTTGGAAAAAATTTGACACTTCAACGGGATGAAAAGGTAAAAAGAATCTAAGTATTTAGCCTTTTTTATGTTTTATATCGACTACTTTTCTAGGCTAATTGACGATAATGAATCTAATATGTGAAGTTACTACGACATTGAAGAGTAGTGATTCTAATTATTTTTTTCCCCTTTCCATTCTAGCGATCCATCTTTCCTCAAAATGTTTCATAATGCTTATATACTAACATCCATGCACATGCACTCAAATTCCAAATTTTGTGCTTCAAGAACTCTTTTACCAATAAAAATTAAAGAGCTTTAATATATATCTACGTTATATGTTTACTCAAATGAAACGTTTAATTCGTTTGATAATCATCTAATTTTTTATTCTTTGTAAATACTATTTTTATCTATTGATTTATTTGTTTTGTTGTTTATACTTTAAGTGTATGTTATCGAAATTCAAGTTAATTTTGAAAAATTACAAAAAATCGTTTTTAAAAACTTATTTTTGGTTTTAAAATTTATCTAAGAATTCGAATATTTAATTAGAAAAGATGAAAACTTGTGATTAATAAATTATAAGAAAATAAGTTAATTTTAAAATAAAATAAAATAAAATGATTATTAAATGAGACCTCAGTCCTTTGTAAATAATGATATACATAAACATTTCAATATTATAAATATGTTCTTATTTTGTGCATCTAAATAGGTAATTATAGAATATTGAGAAAGAAAAAAGAATAAACAATTCAATTAATTGTTACATTTAGAATCCCAAAATTGGGATATATAATGAGGGTGTTATGAGAGTGTCAGTATAATTTTGATTTTCTAGTGTATCTACTGATCCATTATCTTATCTTTTTCTAATAAAAAAATTGTCATACACTCAGCAAACACAATAAGGTAAATGTGTTGTCCATTCTAAATGGAGAAAAGACATATCTAATCCAAGTTCAAGGTATATATAAAATGACAGCTAGTTTAGACAGCCAAATACATGGGAGAACATCAAAGTTAGAGACATAGAAAATGATAAGAAAAATAAATAAATAAATAAAAGAGCAAAGATTTGATTTTCCACCAACAATATAAAAGGAAGAAGAAAAGAAAAAGTTGACAAGAAGTTTTTCTGAGTCTATAATAATAAAAAAAACACAAGCATTATTCAGCCATTCCTTTTAGGAAATAACCTAAGGATATGCCGACTGATGTTGAAGGTACATGTAAGACTTGGTTTTGGTCGTGTCTGTTTTCTTTTCTCTTTTTTCTTTTTTAATGTTTTCTTTTTTATATAAATACTAACTAATGAAAGAAGGGAAAAAAAGAAAGGAGAAGAGATAAGGAAGGAGAGAAAGAAAAGGGTGTGTGTGTGTGGAAATTTCAATCAAGCAACCAACCATATTAAAAAGGTATACAAAGTTCATAGATTTTCTTTTGACTGAGAAATCTATAAGGTTTCTCTCTTTTGGATCATGCAATATTAAGAGAGAATATAAAGTGAAAGTTAAAGTTTGTCTCTTTGATTTGTGCTCTTACTTTGCAAGAAGTTATCAGAAGATATGTGAACACTAAACTTTTAGGGAATAATTATGTGCATTTTGCTTAATTAAAGCTTCCTTAATTTGAACTAACACGAAACATCTTGATAGTGCTTTCTTGATGTATATATTATAATTTTAATTATACGTTAAATATCGATAAATGTAATTAGTTCGAGAATAGTCGTCATGTTTATGATAATTCTATTAATTAATCTTTAAAGGTCAATATTTTTTGAACATCTTACTTGGCTTAAAGATTTTTTAAAATTTTTTATTTATTTATTTTTAAAAATTTTGAAAAGGAAATTTGATAAAACCAACCAAGAACCATCAATACACCTCTTCACAAAGCGCGGAGGAAAAACAATTCGGCAAATAACAATCAAACCTATCATCTTCCTTGGAGAGAGAAGAAGAGATATTAGTACAACAAACCCCACAATTCCCAATAGAGAGCTGCCGAGCAAGATGCTGAGCCACACCATTCGTAGAGCATGGGCACCAATAAAAAGAAACTACCTGAGCAGACCTAGCAAATAACTCAATATCTCTCACAAAAAAATTGAGCTTAGACAAATCCACATATTTGTGAAGGATGGAGTTAATGAGCTCAGTACAGTCAGACTCCACAAAAAAAAGGGGAGAGAAGAATCATAAAAAATAGAAATAATATCATTCAAACCTCTTAACAAAGCTAGACCTTCGGGAAGTTTCATAGGCCACTTCTTAAGGACTTTCTCACAACCTGAAAGGATAGGAGTTCCGGAGGAGTCACGCACTATCTAGCTGATTCTGCTTGCTCTTTTAGAAGCAACCCACGAAGCAACAGAATTGAGCTTCCATGAACCAGTGACAGGTGAGATCCACTATACGAGACTCAACTGTAACTCCCTCCTACAAGGGCAACGAGATTCACTATTTCTTGGACGAATTCCTTCACATGCAAAGAAATTCGATCAACAAGGGCCTTTCTATTAGGGGAAGATTCACGAGAATAGATAAAATTTTGATAGTTCCACGCATCCTATCGAAGGATGATCGTTGGACCCCTCTCAGTATCTTTAAACACCTTCAAGATCCTCACCCAGCAGTCCGCTGGACTCAAACAGTCTCTGAGACCATCAAGAAAACTATATAAGAAAGGGAAAAAGAAGAGCCAAATGCTTTTCGTAAATTTGCATCCCCACAGAACATGACTAGCAGACTCCACAACTTTCCTGCAAAATAAACAAAGGGGGTTAGTATGTACTCTTTTACAAATGTTTCTCATCGTGGGGAGAGAGTTGGAGACTGCCTTCCACATAGTCACTTTAAACCTCGAACGCAGCTTAAGATTCCAGATCAACTTCCAGAAGGATTTCATCTTAAAGAAATTTGAGCTAGAAGCTTGAGAAGCCATCTCTAAGTTAACAGCCAAAGAGTAGGCACTTTTCACCAAGAAACATCCATTGGGATCCTTACCCTAAATTATTTAGTCAAACTCCCCGCTTCCCTTCAACGAGATGCTTAAGATAGCCTTTACATTGCAGGAGAGAAAATTCTTAGAAATAAAGCCAGAGTTCCAACACCCATAAGAATTGATAAGATCAAAAACCCTTTTGGATTCAAGGTTTTTGTTTACTTAGATGGGCGTCATCGAGCCTCCACTAAACAACCAAGGATCGTCATGAATGTAGATACTAGACCCATTCCCCGCCTTCCATCTATACCCTTTCAGAAATAAATCCCACCCCAAATGATGCTCCTCCAAGTTAAGGAATGGTTACTGTCTAAAGGAGTGTTACGAAAATCACCATTCTTAAAATATTTGCCTTTAAGAATATGAGCGAGGAGATTGTTACGGTTTTTGATTATTCACCAACTTTTCTTAGCTAACATGGCCTGATTAAACAGTTGAAGGTCTTTAAAACCCAACTCCCTGCATCCTTACTCGCACACAACTTCTTCCAACTGATCCAGTGAGCTTTTTTCTTATCCCCGAAAGTGCTCCACCAAAATCTCGCACAGACACAGTTGAAATCGTCACATAAGCCTTCAGGAAGCCTGAAATAGCTCATAGTATAAACTAAGATCACTTGGGAAATAGACTTTATAAGAGTTTCTTTTCCACCAAGGGAGAAAAGATTCTCTTCCCAACCTTGAAGCACTTTCCACACCCTGTCATGGAGGCAATTGAAAAGTCGGTTTTTGTTTCTACTATTGTGAGCCAACATTCCAATATAAATAGCAAAGGAATCAGCTCTCCTCACCTCCAATACTCTGCAGATATTTGTCGCAAGTTGAGGCCTAACATTCTTACTAACCATGCATTCCGACTTGTCCAGATTAATCTTTTTTCCTATAAGCCAATTCATAACATCTGATCAGGGAACGAATGCTCCTGCATTCCTCTCTTGAAGCTCTGAAGAAGACAAGACAGTCATTTGCAAAAAAAAAAAAAAAGAAAAAGCGAGTAATAGATGGCCAATGACGATTAATACGAAGATCATGAATAAGCAAGAGAGATTCTTCCCTATAGAGAAGATTGAATAAGCCTTCTGTACAAATAAGAAACTAATATGAGGAAAGAAATCCCCTGATTGAAGACCTCTTTGAGGTGAGAATTTTTTATGGGGTCTCCCATTAATAAGCACCACAGCTTCCATGCAATTCATAATGCACCAGACCTAGGAATGGTTGAACCCCATAGAGTATAACATATCTCTGAGAAAAGGCCACTCAACATAGTTGTACGCCTTACTCATGTCAAGATTTAAAGCAGTCCAAACCAACTTTCCTGGATCTCTTGTTGTTGGTAGCTTGAATGCACTCAAAATTCATGATAGCATTGTCTGTAATGAGTCTTTCGGGCACAAAAGCAGACTGGGTTTAAGAAATAATCTCATCAAGCACTTTTTTCAATCTAGTTGCCCAAACCTTTGCTATAATTTTGTAGCTCACATTGCATAGGTTGATGGGCTGGTACTCAGACATAAACTTGGGCTAGGCCACTTTAGGGATCAATGCAAGGAAAGTCTTGTTAAGGGGGCTTACATCAATGCCATCATTCAGCACCCCAAGACACATCTTGGCCATATCGTTTCCAACAATGTCCCAGTATTTTTTATAGAATAAAACATGGACCTCATCAAGACCTGGGGCTTTGTTGGTACATATTCTTAACAACAATATCGATCTTATCCCCCATGAAAGACTTAACCATCTTCATCAAAAGGTGGTCAGGGATCCTTTTTGAGATAAGGATAGTAATATTTTCGATTGCATTCCTCGAAGAGCTAGAAGACCTGAAAAGATTATCGAAGAAATTGGTTGCCTCAATGCCCATGTTGTCCTCTCCAACCACCAAAGTGTCATTGCTATCCATAATGCCATCAATCGTATTTTTCTTTTTTCGGTGAGACGCCTTACTGTGGAACCACTTAGTATTTCGATCTCCCCACTTCAACCAATATTCTCTGGATCTACTTTTCTAGTATAGCTCTTCCTCATCCAGAAGCTTCTCACGCTCCAATTCAATAGAGGGGAGCTTTCTCCCCCAATCACCATTAGGGGATCCCAAAAGGGCTTCCAGCTTTTTTTTTTTTTACTAACAACACTCTTTAGGGAGCCCTTAAGTCTTTCTTTGTCTAACTCACAAGATTACCAAGATAGTGCTTCAACCTACTAGAGAAGGAGACAATACTCTCTCTTCTGAAATTTGCCCGACACCTACTCACGATTTCCTTACACTCTTGGAATTGCGTCCACCCCTCCTCAAATCTAATTGATTTAGCCCATTTTGACTTCTGATTGAGGTTCCCTACAGCAGACAAAACAACAAAAATTGGCTTGTGGTTAGAGTTATAAAAGTTAGCATGACTAACCTAGATAGTAGAGAATCTGGACTGTAAGTAATTGTTTATGAGGAAACAGTCTAATCTCTCCTTGATAAGCCCCACACTGGTATTCCTTCTCCAAGTAAACATATTTCCACACCAACCCAGATCTTTGAGATTGCATTTTTCAATGGCCTCTCTGAATATATTCATCTAGCTTTGGTTTCTTGTAGCACCATCTGACTTTTCCTGAGAATCCAGAATTTCGTTAAAATCTCCTTTGAGGATCCAAGGAAAATTTACAACTTCACTTAATTTAGCAATCAAATTCCACGTATCCACTCATTTTTCTCTAACAGGATGTCCATACACACCGGTAAATCTCCACACCACATTTTCATCATTCACCAGAACGTCGATATGGCCAAAGGAAAAAGATGATATCGAGAAATTTGTGTTATTGCAACATAACATCATCAACTCACCACTATTACCATTACTAGGGACAATAAAATAGCAGTCAAAACCCAACTTTCTCTTCACCTTGTCAGAAATCTCATAACTGCACATGGTCTAGACAAAAACATAGTCAACCACCCTTTTAACCTCATATTTAAAGGCACGAAGCATTCGGGTTTTCCCCAATCCTCGAACATTTTAGCATAGGATAATCATGACGTCTGACGAGGCCGAACATCAGCCTCCATCTATATCTCTCCCGTTGCATCTGAGTTAAAAAAATCTACCCTTCTTCTGAACCTCTGTCCTTTCATAGTCCATGATACCATGTTTTGGTCCTGATATCCTTCCCCTGCCTATTTCTTCCCATTTAGTTAATTTTCATTTCTGGCTATGAAGCATAGACACAGATACGGCTACACGATACGGATATGATCGGATACGGCGATTCGTCCATTTCTAAAAAACTAAGATACGGATACATCTAAGGATGCGTCATTTTTTTATATCTTTTTTTAATATATATATTTCTAAAAAACGAGAATACTGATATGTTGAAGATACATTTTTTTTCTTTAAAAAAATCTATGATATAGATAAATTTAGCATACAAGTTAGTAACAATAGCACAAAATAGAATACAAACACTGAAATACAATACAAAAAAAGCAACATTTAAGATTTTGAAGTATAATAGTTAATAAAATGCAATAGAAAAGTGATTCATATTGCAAAGAAGAAGAAAAAGAATATTAGAGAGAGAAGTATGAAGATAAACGTAGAACTTATTGTTGAAGATATCTAAATGGTTTATATTTTGGTAGACTTTGTGGGGACTCAAATGTGAAGATGAAGATTAGATGATTCTAGTCTAGGGTTTGGTTCGTTTTTTTTTTCTTTTAGTTTCGGACTTGAGTAGTGAGCTTTTTAAATAGGTTGCCTAATTTTAGATTAGGAAATATTAGATGATTTACTTGTCTTTTTTCTTACAAAAAAAAAAAAAAAAAAGTATGCATAGAAATAGATACGTCAAATCGCGTGTCAGATACATATCTGGAAAGTATCTGAAAGTATAGATACGTCAAATAGCGTGTCAGATACGTTTCTAGGAAGTGTCCGAAAGTATCGGTATCTGATATGTGTCTGATACTGATTCTTTGCCTCACATGAAGTATCTGTACTTCATAGATTTCTGGCAAGGTGAAAGAACCATTAAAGGTCCTTGAGCGGAAAACGGGATCAGACTCAAACCCAAAATTTACAGAATATAAATTTTACAGCAAACAACATACAAATTATGCATTTAAGAGATAATTTTAGCATGCTTAAAGAAAAAAATACAGAAGATTAAACTGGGTTTCATAAACCCTTACCTTTGAAGACTGTTCTCCAATTGTAAAAGCCCTCGAACAAAAGGACACCACCACAACGGAAACCTCTGTATCCTTTGGGCGAGAATCCAAGAGATGTGAACTCTAGCTATTTTGGATGAGGGATTTAAGAGAGTTCAGAGGATGAGAAGATTCAGTAATTAGGAGAGATTGTGTAAAAATTATAGAACTATTCTGTAAAACACAAAGAGGAAGAAAATGATGAAAACTGTTCAACCCCTTCCCACTATCACAATGTAAAAAGAAAAAATGGGGGAGAGAGTTCCAAAAATTATTTCTTAAAAAAAAATAAAATTAACTTTAATAAAAACTTTAATATATATATATATATATATATATATATAACTACTTTATCATATAATATATATTAAACTATATGTTATATCAAATATAACATATAACCTATGGTTTAATATTGTATCCAATATAATATAACCTATAGTTTAATTCTCTTAATAGCGATATTTAATACAAATCCCATTTATATTAAATTTTATTATATGAATCAAATTAACATAATTAATATTTGAATCATATTCAAATATTTATTTTCTCTCATATATAGTTTATATTATAATGTATCAAATACATTATAGTAATTATATCATATATAATTAAATTAAATTAATTATATCACATATAATTAATTCCCTAAATTAATTTGAACAATTCAAATTAATCCAAAAATAGATTCTCATTAATTCCTGTTGAGCTACATAGGAGACCTCATGGACCTATAGCTTGAAGCTTCAATAGTACATAAATAATTAATTAAACTCTTTAATTAAATTATTCACCATCTATTAACTATCAGGCACTCCACTAAAAATCGACAGCTGCACTATTCGTATTACAAATATATTTATGTGTCCATTAGATATAATCAATCAACAGTACAATGACCATTCACAAATTACTCGTAAGTGCAGTTGGGCTAAAATTACCGTGTTTCCCCTGTAGTTACAGCTAACTCCTTAAGTACCATTGATTCCTCTAATGAATAATAAATCATAGTCCAATTATGACCAAACCCCTCTGGGGCCAGGAGACGACGTGGCACCACATTGTTCAAGCCTCGGAATCAGCTCTTAAGGGAGCAATTTTTTTACTTACCCCCACGTTGGAGAAGGAGTGAATTCCTTCTTGTGTAGCTGTGTTCCCAGCTCCCCAATCAGATGAATCCTCAAAATGGTAGGCTTGTTGAGTTGGCGATCTGACCACTCTCGCCCATACAAATCAAAGGAAGACCTTCATAGGCAGGAGTTCACAACTCACTCAGGATTAAGGTCATGTCACCTATGGTTATCCTGGTGAAATGTAAGTCTCTATTATGAACGATGTTATATAATGAGACTAGTCATTTCATGGTCTGATTTTATACAAACTCCTTGTATAGAATACCCCTGCTCACTTGTCTCTACATAAATGATCAGGATCAAATCATTTGTAGCACTTTACAATAATTGTAACATCTACAAAGCAGGTCATACTCGTAATGTCACCAGGATAAAGTATGCAACCTTATCCATCTACTACAGACCATTTAGATTATCACTTAAACATGATCCACCCGCATGTCTCTACATACATGTTTAAGCTACAAGATAACCTTAGATGTTAGTTTATTGGTTTGTGGATTAATGTAACTAAATGTCAAATAAAACATCACATATTTTATTAGATAAATAAGATGTTTGTACAATACAATTATAAACTATAGAACCCTACGAGATTTAGGATACCAACCCCAACACAAGGAACTTCCAGTTCTTTCCTTTTGGCTCGATGATATTTCCCTCTCTCAATTGCTTTTCCAGCTCTAGTAGAAAAATCAGAATATTCCTTATCGTCATGTCTTAAAGCCTGGCCCAATTTCATGAATTTTCTCCAGCCCATTCTCTGTAAAGGTAGACTTCTGATCATTTAAACAATTAGGCTGGTTGGTTTGCTTTGACCTAATATTCTCAGCTCGTGGCCCAACATTTTTTGTCCCTACTTTAACATTCAGAAGAGGAGGTGTCACACCCCGCACCAGATTATCCTCCTAACCTGGACAAATTGGTGACTACAACAGTTATCAACCCTTTTGCTGGCACTTACTGCCTATCTTACCTGTTAAAGATTGCTCAAAACCCTGAATACATTCAAATTAACTAAGAACTTAACATATTTACATTATAGGGTTTTGCAGCATTATTCATACATGAATATTACAACTTAGTGAGCCCCATCTAGAATACTAGTCACTAGTCAGACACATGTGTACTAGTTAATACCAATCTTCAATTACGCTTCCTTTAACCTGTTTCTTTGAGTGGCAGAGCAGCAGCAGAAAAGTCTTATGGGAACTGACCGCTACCTGGAAAGGAAAACATTTGAAAACGTGAGCTAGAAGCCTAGTGAGTGACTTAATAAAACATAAAACTCATGCTTAAACTGAAAGCTTGAAAACATAATACTGGAACTTAAAATATACCAAGCAAACGTGTACATAAAACCTTTTAAACCATTGTATCTACAACCTGAATCTTAGTTGAGAATGAACATTCACTGCTCTAATTTCCATCGTCAAGCCATGGCCAGGTGAGACCTCTACTTCGACCTGTTCACGTTAAACTATGGCTAGAAGAGATCCCTATGTTGGTCTCTTTAAATATACCGATGGCATCTCAAGCAACATCCTTAAAACATAAACGTTGATAACAACTCGTAAACATCAATAATCATCATTGTTCCTTAGTTGAGAACGAGCATACACTGCTCTAGCTCCCAATGTCTATTATCGGCCAAGAGACCCATACCTCGTTCAGACCTACCTACATACACATGGAGTTTGCTATGTACCGTCAACACCTTAGGTACATTTATTCAGATACCTTCCCTACCTTCAGTATCCCTATTCATTATGTTTAGAAATACCAACGCATGTACTTTGGCAACCTTAGGTATTTAAAACATAGTACGTCAAGCTTCATTCAACCTTAACTTTAACCCTAACGCATGTTTCATACTTTGTGAAATAAGTTGGCTTAAAACATATTGAACTAGCATGTAAAACCACTAGCATGCGTTAGACATGGAAAACATACTTGGAAAACTCATACATTAGTAAACATCATGCATTGATAAACATTCATAAGCATTAGAAATTTCAAACTATCCTTCTAATCTAGAAGAATATATGACTGCCTTTATCCTTAGTTGAGAGTGAACTACTAGTTCTAACCCTCAACGTCAATCTTAGTCAGGGAGAACCCCTTTTGCTCAATCCCTCGACGTTGTATTACCTATGTACACGTGGTTATAGCTGAGTGTCGTCATACCTTATGTACCTGACTAGGATACCTTCTCATTGTCCTTCAGTATCCTCAGGTACTTGACTAGGATACCTTCTTATTGTTCTTCAGTATCCTTAGGTACTTGACGAGGATACCTTTTCATTGTCCTTCAGTATCCTTAGGTACTTTTGCTCTGATACCTTCTCAAACGTCCTTCAGTATCGAGCTGCTAAGATACCTTCTCAAATGTCCTTCGATATCAAGTTGGTTCGGTACTTTCTCGAATGTCCTTTGGTACCAAGTTGATCAGATACCTTCTCAAATGTCCTTCGGCATCTGGTTGGGCGGATACCTTCTCAAATGTCCTTCGGTATCACGTTTTAAGTAAAACTAGTCATAAATATTTAGTTGAACACTAAGGCTTAGTGCTCAAATCATCATAAAAATGGAGTTACTTAAATATGCTGAAAGTATTTGGATAGAATAACATATTTAAATCATGCTTTACTTAGCATGAGAAACCATTTCACGAATACGTTGCTTGGCACTTCATTTAAACACTTAGCATGAGAAATATCTTCAAGAAATCATAGTTTCTAAATCATTAAAACAATAAGTCATCACATAGTCACTCATAGCTCGTTGACCTCTTAACGGGTTATACGCCTCTCCTAGCTCTTCTTTTCCTGAAAGAACATAATTCCCGATTAAACTACTTAGAATTCTCAGCAAAATACCTCAAAATAGTTCATTTACTAATGGAACTTCTATCACCAAAATCAGTATTACTAGCGAGAAATTCATCATGAGCGAGATCACCCACATGAGTGAGATCATCCCTATGAGCGAGATTTACCATTCCCAGCGAGATTTACCATTTCCAACGAGATTTGGCACTTTCCAGCGAGATTTAGCGCAAAGCCAACGAGATCCAGTGCAAACCAGCGAGATTTCCGTCCCTAGTGAGATCCACCTCTCGCTCTCGCTCTCGCTTCCTCTTGCTCTCTCTCACTCTCACTCACTCTCGCTCTGGCTCACTCTCACTCTCTCTCGCTCTCGCTCACTCTCGCTCTTGAGCTACTTGCTTAATCCTCCTAAGCAGTTGTCTGCTTATGCCCAAATCCTCTATTACAACTTCAAAAATTCATAACTCAGAATCCAACCCTCTTTTGAAGAAACTTCCTTCTACAAACATGTTTAGAATTGAGTTAGCAACATTAACTTAAAATTTCAGCTCAAAATTCTTCGTCATTTAATTGGATATTCAAAACATCATCATTGGCCCCAATTCAAACAGCTGCCTGCTTGTTCAACAATTTCCAGTTCAACTTTCAAAATTATATAACTCGATTTCCATGCCTTATCTTAAAAAGTTTCATTCTATAAAGTTGTTTATAACTGAGTTAACAATATTACCTCAAATTTTTAGCTCAAAATGCTTTGTAATTCGTCCTGGAGCTTCAATTTTTCACTGATGGCCTAGATTCACCCAAGAAACGAATCCTTCGTCTTTATTTTGCCCCTCTGGCTTTATTCCGGCGAGTTTTCATTCCAGCAGCCTAGCCATAGAAAATAAACACATAGAGCTTTCGAATGCCACTAGAATTATACAAATAGCCTAATTAGTCTATCCAAACCGACCCAATGAATTCGACCTTCTTGCTTATATTACCGCCCAAAATCCAGCATGAACCCTCCTTATGCCACCTGGCCCACTAATGGTGATGAAGGGCTAGGATTTAGCAAATTTCCTTTTGTAACTTCACTTACAATATTACTTCAGCACTACTCCCCATTAGATGGCATGGTCTCATTCATATGCTTATTATGCATTCCATATTCTATCCTTCCTGAGACATGGCATTATTTAGCTTATTAGAAGACATCACATTAATTAAAGTAATTAGGGTTCGGGTTTTACAGGGGGGCCCAAATCGATGAACATCAGACTCTTACCCTCTGTTCTTTGTGTTCTCTGACGATCCTCTCCTCAGAAAGCAACTTCCTCAGTAACCTGCCCATAAGCTCCAATTGACTTTGCTTTGTCTTTTTCTTCTCTGGTCGCCGCTAAGGTGGAACTTTTGTTGGGTTTTATGCTCTAAAACTCATAGATAGTAAGTGTTATTAATTGACCATCATCAATAAAGAGTTATGGATGTTAATTCAATAAATGTTATTGTATTGTTTTCTATTTTGTCTTAATAACTCTAAATCCAATAAATTAACATTCAAGGCTGCCTTATGAGTCTTGAACTATATGTGGAGACATATAGGGATCAATGTTCAAGATACAGCCTAAAAGGTCTATAGTATAGGGATAAGGTTGGGTACCTTATTCTGGTAACACTATGGATACGACCCACTTTGTATTTGATACAAACACAGTGATCCAACGCATTCGTATAGGTGACATGAGAGTGAGGGTATCTTATGCAATGAGTTTGCATAGATCGAACCACGAAATAGTAACTACTAGATATAACACCGTTGATTAGTTAGGTTTCTATTTCACTAGGATGACCTAGTCAACTTAGTCTTAATCCTGAGTATATTATGAACTCTTGTTCATGAGGGATTGTCCTTTGACTTGTATGGGTGAGAGTGGCCAGTTCGTCGACTCAATAAGCCTACCAGTTTGGGGAAAGACCGAGTGGGGAGCTAGGAACATAATAATACAAGATGGAATTCACTCTTTACTGTCTTCAGGGTAAGTAGACGAGTGTTCCCTTAAGTGGTGTCTTCGGGATTTGAACAAATGGCCCTACCATCTCATTGGTTCGAGAGGGGTTTCTATTTATTGGTTGAACCATAAACAGGTTGTTCATTAGAGAAGCACTGATACTTCAGAGGTAACCCAAGGTAAAAAAGATAATTTGACTCAATGGGAGTTACGAACACTTGTGAAGGACTAACTTGATGTTATTGGTCTATATCCATGGACACAAAATATATCTGTAGTGAGAAGAGTGTAGTTGTGGATCTTTAGTGGAATGTACCCACAATTAACGAATATTGATTAACTTGGTTAATAAGTTTAGTCAATTAATCTTATATCATTGAAGCTTCTAATCTACAGGTCCACCACATCCCATTGTTAGCTCACTAAAGGATGTTAAAGAGGAATGATTTGAATTGTTCAAATCAATTTGAGGAAATTATATACTAATATGATTAATATGTAATTGATTGTGGATGTGATCTATAATTCAAATTAAGTTGGAAAGAAACATTGAATGAGATTCAAATAATTAATTCAAGTGAATTAGATTCACAAAAAATTAATTAATAAATATAAAGGTGTTGCACATAGACATACGATGTTTATAATAATCAAATATATATAAGTTAAATTGGATTAAACGTATATGTAGTTATTTAATTAATGTGCTAATTAATTAAATAAGTATTATTTAATTAATTGTGCACAAGGAAAAATTGGAAAAAGACTTGGAGAAGAAGATTGACCTTTCTCTATATAGAGTCTTCCTTATGGTCGTTTTAGGGAAAACATTCACTGTGCAAAATTTTCCTTAAGCCACAACAAGAAATCCTCTCCACTCTCCCAAAGGATTTTTCTCCTCATTCTCTTCCAATATTTGGATACCATCTATCCTTCTATTAGAATCCTTGAGAATAACAAGGTTATTTCTCGTGGTTGGGTTCAAGATTCTTCGAGGAGACATTCGTGTTCAAGATCATTGGAGGAGTCGTTTGATGGAATATCGAGAGGATCGTTTTAGGAGCTTAAAAATCTACAAAGGTGAGAATGGTTCTTTCCTTTCACTAAAGCATGCTATTTTCCGTTTTAGTACATTTATTTTGTTTATGTAAAAATTGATTTGCAGAATGCAAGGCGTTCACACGCTTCCATTGGGATTTGAATCCCATCAATTGGTATACGAGTCCAATTTCTTGAATCTTTGTTCTTCGTATTTTTTGAAACAAAAATCAGTTTAAAGGTGGGTTATTAAATCTACATTTTGTAAAAAAGTTTGCAAGATTGGATTTTTTTTTTTTTTTTGCACTTAGATTACTGTTAATATTACTAAAATATAAGGGGTTGTTTTATTTTTGGGCAAATTTAGTTCTTTTTTCGAGTATGTACGTCCATATCGATTGATAGAGCAACTGTTGCTAAAGAGATTGAAAGAAACAGAGGTGTTTGGGGCAAGTTCGGAGACGAAAATGGGCAAAACAGAGGCATTCTGCCTTTCAGTGTTGCAACGCTGCTATCATCACGACGTTGCCCCTTGGCGTTGTGAAAGTACGAACTTTGACGGAATCATGGCGGCGTGCACGCGAGGAGTGATGCAGCTGCTGAAGCATTTGACCTAATTTTGCTTTTTTATTTAATTAATATCCATTAATTCAATTGATATAATAGTTATATTAATTTATTTAATTTTTTTTGCATTAGGGTGCCAAAATTGGTCTGATTTTTGTTGGTTAAATTAATTTAATTATGCATTGGATGCATATTTAAATTAATATTTGAATTCATATACATATTGTATGTCATATAGATTCAAAATACCCACTTTAGGATAAACATGTAAATGCATCATAATTAAATATAAGGGTTATTTTATGGATGCATGATTAAATTAGCATGCTCGTACATCATGATATATGCATCCTGCTATATTAAAATTTTTATAATACATAGCGAATGATGTATGTGAATGCTTGATTTTCATGTATGGTTTATATAAGTGTTATATTTATCAAATGAAAATGGAATTTGCATTGAGCATGACATTACTTAAATAAATATAATTATTGTATTTAATCAATGTCATTAGACACAAATTTATAGGTTTTAATAAAACATTAAAATATAAGTAAAACGGTTTAATGAGATAGTTTAAATTCTATAATCAAGAGTTACATACAAACATAGGTCTAAATTAATTTTTAAATTGTTTAAAATTGATCAACCTAGACTTATTTTGGAGTTATTTCTAATGCGATTAGAAATAGGTTAATCTTTTTAATTTATTTTAATAGGATTAAAATGAATTTAATCAAGATTAAATTTATAAAATAATTACCCATAAGGGATCTTTGTCTAAGAAACGTTCTGTCTAGATGTAGGTATTTAAGCTGAAGGAAATGGAACACTTTCACCTGGGAACCGACCTAAAAGGTGAATTGGGCAAATATTTTATAAGCATGCAATAAATGATTGGTTTTATTAAGAGTTTAATAAATGAAATAAAGTATTGATAAATCATTCAATATAAATGTTAAATTGAGCAAATTAAAAGGATTTAGATAAATTCATTAGCTGGTTTTTTTAAACTAAATATAATAAAACCCGAAAAATATTAGAATACTTTAGTGGGAGGAAATTGGTATATGTGATATATCAAACTTCAGCTCTCACGTCCCTAGGAGTTCACATCTTGAGATCCATGCTTTGCTTCGTGTCGCCCTGGGTGCGGCCTCCCTTCGAAAAGTGTTTGCATGGGTTAATAACAAGGTGAATAGGGAAGGTGTTCATAGTAAGTGGATAAGGGACACGTGTCAACATATCATATGGTCTTCTCCATTATGTTGCACCGTAAGATTCCTATGGTCTATCAACGTGTCATCCTGGAACGACCATCCCTTCGGAAGATCTAATCATAGAAGTCGGAACAACACAAACTTCAACAATGGATAAGGTTTTTTAGGTTAATCTTTAACAGTTGTCTTTCCTTTCAATAGCCCGTTGAAGCGTACCTCTGGGATCTGAAAATGAGAGGGTCACACTTATGGGATGAATTAAACTAGTTAATGAATTCTCGAACGAAAAAACGGTAGCTAAAAACTATAGGAATAAGAGTTATTCTGATATTAGTGATTGACTGAGATTGTCTCAATTTAGGGGAAAGTAGCTGATCACCTTTTGGTGGTTGTTACTCTAAGCCTCTGAAGTATCGTTGCAAAAACTAAAACCAATAGTTTAATTAGGGTTCTATGATTACATGTGTTTTTGCTAAATTTATTGGATAATTATGTAATGGTTAAGACAAATATAACTAATACAGTCAATTGATTGTCATTTGTTTCAGCATGTCTTCTACAATCATTTCCTTGCTTAAAAACGAAAAATTAACCGGTGAAAACTATGCGATGTGAAAACCTAACCTAAATAAAATTATGGTTATTGATGATCTACGATTCATCTTGATGAAGGAATGTCCTCCAGTCGTCATTCACAATGCATCCCAAGCCTTGAATGATGCTTATGACCGTTGGACAAAGGCCAATGACAAGGCCTAAGTCTATATCTTAGCAAGTCTGCCTGACGTTCTTACCAAGAAGCATGAGGTCATGATGTCTACGTGTCAGATCATGGAGTCCTTCCAGAAGATTTTTGGACAACCGCCCATTCAGATCCTGCACGAGGCCCTCAAATACATTTATAATGTGTGCATGAAGGAAGATCAATCAGTGAGAGAACATGTTCTCGACCTGATGGTCCAGTTCAATGTTGTCGAAATGAATGGAATGGTCATCGATGAGTAGAGTCAGATGTCCTTTATTTTAGAATCTCTTCTAAAGAGTTTTCTTCAATTCCGTAGGAATGCGGTTATGAACAAAATACAATACACTATGACTACCCTTTTTAGTGAGTTACAAACTTATAAGTCCCTTATGAAAGGTAAGGGATCACTAGAAGAAAAGACAAATGTTTTCTATTCCAGAAAGTTCCACAAGGGTTCATCCTCAGGAACTAAGTCTGTTCCTTCATACTCTAGTTCTAAGAAGATCCAGAAAAAGAAAGGAATGAAGGGGAAAGATCTCGCTACTGGGAAGGGTAAGGGCAAGGCTAAAGCTGACAAGGGCAAATACTTTCACTGCAATGTGGATGGTCACTGGAAACACAATTTCCTTAAGTACCTTGCTGAGAAAAAAAAAAGAGAAAGAAGATAAATATGATTTACTAGTTTTGGAAACTTGTTTAGTGGAAAATGACCATGATGCTTGGATACTTAATTCAGGAGCCACTAATCACGTTTGTTCTTTTTTATAGGGAATTGGTTCCTTCCAGCAGCTCGAGGAGGGTGAAATGACGATCAAGATTGGAATAGGAGACACCATTTCAACTCATACAGTGGGAGCTGCTTAGTTATTTTTTGGAAGTAGATTTCTGTTTTTAGAAAACTTATACATTGTTCCCAAAATGAGGAGGAACCTTGTTTTTATTTCCTTTTAATTGAAAAATCCTACTTTGTTTCTTTTTTTTTTCTTCTAGTGAAGCGTTCATTTTGAAAAATGGTGTGACTATTTGTTAAGATAAACTAGAAGACAACTTGTATGTGTTAAAACCAACTGAATCAAAAGCACTTTTAAATGATGAGATATTTAAAACTGCGAATATTCAAACAAAAAGGCGAAGAGTTTCTCCAAGTAATAATGATATGTACCTTTGGCATTTGAGATTAGATCACATAAATCTCGATAGGATCGAGAGGTTGGTAAAGAATGGACTTCTAAACAAGTTAGAAGATGACATTACCTCTATGTGAATCCTATCTTGAAGGAAAAATGACTAAAAGATATTTTAGTGGAAAAGGTTATAGTGCCAAAGAGCCCTTAGAGCTCATAAATTTGGATCTTTGTGATCCAATGAATTTAAAGGCTAGAGGAGGGTACGAATACTTCATTTCTTTTATAGATGATTACTCGAGACATGGTTACTTATACCTAATGGAATATAAGTCGGAAACCCTTGAAATGTTCAAAAAGTATAAGGGTGAAGTTGAAAACCTATTAGGTAAAACAATTAAAACACTTCGATCTGATCGGGGTGGATAGTACATGGATTTAGAATTTCAAGACTATATGATAGAACATGGAATTCAATCTCAACTTTCAGCACCTGGTACACCTCAGTAGAATGGTGTATCAGAGAGGAAAAATAAAACCTTATTAGATATGGTTTATTCTATGATGAGCTATGCTCAATTTCCTAACTCGTTTTGGGTGTATGTAGTAGAGACTGTTGTTCACATCTTGAACAATGTTCCCTCGAAGAGTGTTTCTAAAACACCTTTCGATGGAGGGGGCATAAACCGATTTACGTTACTTTAGAATCTGGGGTTATCCTACACGTGTGTTAGTGAAAAATCCTAAGAAGTTGGAACCTCGTGCAAGATTATGATGTAAGGAAACAAGAGGTGGTATGTTCTATGATTTAAGAAAATAAGATGTTTTTATTGACAAATGTTACATTTTTAGAGGAAGACCACACGAGAGATCATAAACCATGTAGCAAAATAGTATTAAGTGAAGCTACTGAAGCATCAACAAAGGTTGTTGATGCAGCTGGTCCTTCATCAATAGTTAATTAAGAAGTCAACACTTCAGGTCAGTCTCGTCATTCTCAATCGTTGAGAGTGCCTTGACGCAGTGGGAAGATTGTGATACAACCTGACTGTTACTTGGGTTTAACTAAAACTCAGGTTGTCATACCAAATGATGACATTGAGGATCTGTTGTCCTATAAATAGGCAATGAATGACGTAGACAAAGACCAATGAGTCAAAGTCATGGACCTTGAAATGAAGTCTATGTACTCCAATTCAGTATGGGAGCTTATAGATCCACCTGAAGGGGTCAAACTGATAGGGTGTAAATGGATCTATAAAAGAAAGAGAGATGTAGTTGGAAAGGTACATACCTTCAAAGCTAGACTATGAGGAAACTTTTTCCCATATTGCTATACTTAAGTCTATAAGAATTCTCTTATCCATAGCTACATATCCTCATCATTCATGTGGAGACATTGGAATGGGGGTATCCTATGTAAGGAGTTTGTATAAGATTGGACCACGAAATGACTAGTCTCATAATATAACGCCGTTAATAGTAGAGACTTACATTTCACTAGGATGACCATATGTGACATGACCTAAATCCTGAGTGAGTTGTGAATTCCTGCCTATGAAGGCGGTCCTTTGATTTGCATGGCTGAGAGTGGCCAAATCGCCGACTCAATATGCCTACCATTATAAGGATTCGTCTGATTGGGGAGCTGGGAACACAACTACACAAGATGGAATTCACTCCTTCCCTGATGTCGGGGTAAGTAGATAAATTTCTCTCTTAAGGGCTGAATCCAGGACTTGAATAATGTGGCCACACCCTCTCTTGGCTCGAGAAGGATTTGGTCATAGTTGGACTATGACTTATTGTTTATTAGAGAGTTTAGTGGTACTTAAGGAGTTAGATGTAACTATAGGGGCAAAATGGTAATTTTAGTCCAATTGTACTTACGAGCAATTTGTGAAGGGTCATCACACTATTGACTGATTATATCCAATGGATACAAAAATATATCTATAGTGCGAAGAGTGCAGCTGTCGGTCTTTAGTTGAGTGACCAATAGTTAATGAATGTTGGGTAATTTAATTAAAGTGTTTAATTAATTATCCAAGTACCATTGGAGCTTCAAACTACAAGTCCATAAGGTCCCCTATGTAACTCAACGAAGGATTATGAAGAATAATTTTTTAATTAATTTGAATTGTTTAAATTAATTGAGGAAATTAATTATATATGATATAGTTAATTAAATTAATTATATGTGATATAATTAATATAAAGCATTTGATACATTATAATATAAAGTTTATTTTGAGAGGAATTAAATATATTTGAATGTGATTCAAATACTAATTATATGGATGAGATTCATATAATTTAGTATAAATGTTGTTCATACATACTATCATGATTAATTGAGAAAAATATAAACTATAGGTTATATTGTATTTGATACAATATAAAAATTATAGGTATATGTTATATTTGATATAACATATAGTTTAATATATATTGTATGATAAGTTGATTATGATATAATATATATTTTTTTTATTAAATTTTGAATTTAATAAAAGGAGGGAGTTATAATTCCCTCCCCTTTTTCTCTCAATTAAGACATGTGACATTGTGGGGTTTATGATTTTTTGTCTTCCTTTTGCATTTGATGCAAAGATATTTTACGCTCTTCTCCCTCTTCCCAAAATTTCAACAAAGTCCATCACTCCTACTTATTCTCAAACCCTAACCGAGAATATAGGAGGTTCTCTTGTGGTGGTGGCCATTTGGGATCTCAGTTCTTGGAGATCGAGATCGAAGCATTCGTGATCAGATCGAGGGATTAAATGGAGAATTATTTGGCTTCAAGGGTAAGTCCTATTTTCTCCTTCTTCCTTCTTGAATTAAGCATGTTATAAATACCTTTTTTGAATGCATAATTTGGATATTTAATTTTCATTTCTGTGAAATATTGAAAACTGGGACGATCCCTGTTTCCGCTCAGGGCCTTCACAGGTTTCTGCATCTTGTATCTACAAGAAAATCATCAACGATAAAGTAGCTTTCTTAGTACTTTATGTGGATGATATCCTACTAATTGGAAATGATGTGGGTATCTTACTGACATTAAAGAAAGGCTGGCAGCCCAATTCCAAATGAAAGATTTAGGAGAGGCATAATATGTACTTGGGATCCAAATCATTAGAGATTGCAAGAATAAAACGTTGGCTATGTCCCAAACAACTTATATCGACAAAATGTTGACTCGATATTCAATGCAAAACTCCAAAAAGGATTTACTACCTTTCAGGCAAAGAGTTCACTTGTCTGAGGAACAGTGTCCTAAGACACCTCAAAAAGTTGAGGATATGAGACGTATTCCCTATGCCTTACCTGTGGGCAGCTTAATGTATGTTATGCTCTGTACTAGGCCAGGCATTTGTTATACAGTGGGAATAGTCAGTAGGTACCAGTCCAATCTAAGGTTATATCACTGGACTGCAGTTAAGAAGATCCTTAATTATCTTATGAGAATGAGGGTCTACAAGCTGGTGTATGGAGCTAAAGATTTGATCCTGACAGGATACACCGACTCTGATTTCCAAACTAACAAGGATTTTAGAAAATTTTCGTCAGGATCAGTATTTAACCTGAATGGGGGAGTTGTAGTATGGTATAGCATCAAGCAAGGATGCACTGCAAAATTCCACTATGGAAACTGCTTATTTAGCTGCTTGTGAAGTAGTAAAGAAAGCAGTTTGGCTCAGGAAGTTTCTAAGCAATTTGGAAGTAGTTCCAAATATGAACTTACCCATCACCTTATACTGTGACAACAGTGGATTGATAGCCAACTCTAAAGTACCTCACGGTCACAAATGAGGAAAGCATATTGAAAGGAAGTATCATCTGATACAGAAGATTGTGCAACGAGGAGATGTGATCGTCACAAAGATTGCCTTAAAGTACAACATTGTTGATCCATTTTCAAAGGCTCTCTCAGCTAAAGTGTTCGAGGGTCATGTAGAGAATCTAGGTCTACAAGACATGTACATTATATAATCTAGGACAAGTGGGAGATGTGTAATGGTTATATGGATACACTAGTTTATTATATTTATTTACCATAATCCCGACTTTTGAATTATGATATCATGTACAACCCACTGACTAGAGTTTTAGTTCAAGTGGGAGTTTGTTGGATTTTATGCTTTAAAACTCGTAGATAGTAAGTGTTATTAATTGACCGTCATCAATAAAGAGTTATAGATATTAATTCAATAAATGTTATTATGTTGTTTTCTATTTTGTCTTAGTAACCCTAAATCCAATGAACTAATATCCAATGTTCAAGATACAATCTAAAGGGACTATAGTATAGGGATAAGACTGGGTACGGAGACATACAGAGATCAATGTTCAAGATACAATCTAAAGGGACTATAGTATAGGGATAAGACTAGGTATCTTATTCTGGTAACACTATGGATACAACCCACTTTGTATTTAATATAAACACAATGATACAACATATTCATGTAGGTGACATGCGAGTGAGGGTATCCTATGCAATGAGTTTGCATAAGATCGGACTGCGAAATAGTAACTACTAGATGTAACTGTTGAGGTTGATGCCCTAAATATCGTGGGTCTTGTAGTTTTTAATTGTATTGTACAAATAGTTTATTTATTTAATAAAATTGAGGTATTTATTCGACATTTAGAAACATTAACCCACAAAACCAATAAACAAACATCCAAGGTTATCTTCTAAAGCTTAAACATGTATGTAGAGACATATAGGTGGATTGTATTTAAGTGATAACCTAAAGGGTCTGTAGTAGATGGATAAGGCTGAGTACCTTATCCTTGTGACACTACGAACATGACCCGCTTTATAGATGTTACAATTGTTGTAAAGTTCTACAAATGATCTAATCTTGATCATTCATATAGAGACATGTGAGTGAGAGTGTTCTATACAAAGAAGTTTGTATAAGACCGGGCCAAAAAAGGAATAGTTTCATTATATAACATCGTTTACATTTTACCAGGATGACCATAGGTGACATAACCTGAATCCTGATTGAGTTTTGAAGGTGGTCCTTTGATTTGCATGGGTGAGAATGGCCAGTTCGCTGACTCAATATGCCTATCATTTTGAAGATTCGTCTGATTGGGGATCTGGGAACACAGCTACACAAGATGGAATTCACTCCTTCCTTACTGTCAGGGTAAGTAGATAAATTACTTCTTTAAGGCTGATTCTGGAGCTTGAACAATGTGACGTTACTCTCTTGGCTCGAGAGAGGTTTGGTCATAGTTGAACTATGACTTATTGTTCATTAGAGGGATTAATAGTACTTAAGGAATTAGATGTAACTACAGGGGCAAAACAGTAATTTTGACCCAACTATACTTACGATCAATTTGTGAAAGGTCATCGTACTGTTGACTGGTTATATTCAATAGACACAAAAATATATTTGTAGTACGAAGAGTGCAGTTGAGTGAAATTCCCTTTTTGAATAATAGAGTTAGGTTAAGAAATGCTCTTCGTTGTGGCTCGATCTTTAGTTGAGTGACCGACAATTAATGGAAATTGATTGATTTAATTAAAAGGGTTTAATTAATTGATCAAGTACCATTGGAGCTTCGATCTACAGATCCATAAGGTCCACTTTGTGGCTCTACTAGGATTATTGAGAATTAATTTTTGATAAATTTGAACTGTTTAAATTAATTAAGGGAATTAATTATATATGATATAGTTAATATAATGTATTTGATACATTATAATATAAAGTTTATTTCGAGAGGAAATAAATATTTTAATATGATTCAAATATTAATTATATGGATTAGATTCATATAATTAAATTGAATATAAATTTGATTTATATTAAATACCGTAAATTATTGAGAGAATTCAAACTATAGGTTATATTGTATTTGATACAATATGAAAACTATAGGTTATGTGTTATATTCGATATAACATATAGTTTAATATATACTATATGATAAGTTGGTTATCATATATATATATATATATATATATTAAATAATTTATTAAATTATTTTTTGAATTTAATTGAGGAGGGAGTTATAACTCCCTCCCCTTGTTTCTCTCTTTAGAAAATATGAAGAATGTGAGGTTACATAGATTATCCTCCTCCTAAAGCCACAGACGGTTTGTGATTCCAGTGAAGGTCTCTCCCGGTGAAAAATTACTCTCTTCTAAATTCTCTCCCACTTCCAAAATCAACAAAGCCCACACACTCCTGTAATTCTCAACCTGTAAAGGAGAATACAGAGGATTATCTATTGGTGGTGTCCATTTTGGTTTTTGTTGAAGAATTTCAATTGAAGAGTTTGTGACCAGTTACAAAGGATTTTTGTGAAAATATCAGGACTTCGAGGGTTAGTATCTTTGAACCCTAATCTCTTCTCCTCTGTTTAGCCTGCTGCAAATTTATTGAAAATGAATATTTTTTTTCTCTGTAATTTTTTTTTTTGTGTGAAAAATCAAACTTGGGACACAATTCCACTTTCACTTCAGACCTCATAGTTCTTCAGTAACACCATTGACTAGTTAGGTTTCTATTTCACTAGGATGACCTAGGCAACTTAGTTTTAGTCTTGAGTATATTATGAACTCATGTTCACAAGGGATTGTCATTTGATTCGTATGGGTGAGAGTGGCTAATTTGCCGACTCAATAAGGCTACTATTTTAGGGACAAGACCGAGTCGAGAGCTGGGAATATAATACTACAAGATGGAATTCACTCACTCCCATCTTCAAGGTAAGTAGATGAGTGTTCCCTTAAGCGGTATCTCCGGGACTTGAACAAAGAGCGCTACCCTCTCATTGGCCCGAGAGGAGTTTTTGTTTATTAGTTGAACCATAAACAGGTTGTTCATTAGAGGAGCACTGGTACTTAAGGAATCAGAGGTAACCTAAGGGTAAAATGGTAATTTTATCCAGTTGGAGTTACGAACACCCGTGAAGGACTAACTTGTTGTTATTGGTTTATATCTGTGGACACAAAAATATATCTGTAGTGAGAAGAGTGCAGTGGTGGGTCTTTAGTAGAGTGTACCCACAGTTAACGAATATTGATTAACTTGGTTAATGAGTTTAGCTAATTATTCTCATATTGTCGGAGCTTCTGGTCTACAGGTTCACCACGTCCCCTTGTTAGCTCATTGAAGGATATTAAAGAGGAATGATTTGAATTGTTCAAATCAATTTGAGGAAATTGTAAATTAATATGTTTAATATGTAATTGATTATGGATGTGATCTTAATTCAAATTAAGTTGCAAAGAAACATTTGAATGAGATTCAAATAATTAACTCAAGTGAATTAGATTCAGAAAGAATTAACTAATAAATAGAGAAGTGTTGCACATAGACATACAATGTTTATGATAATTGAATATATATACATTAAATTGAATTCAATGTATAAATAGTTATTAATTAATGTGCTAATTAATTAAATAAGTGTTATTTAATTAATTGTGTACAAGCAAATAGGAAAAGAACTTGGAGAAGGGGGTTGACCCTTCTTTATATAAAGTTTTCCTTGTGACCCTTTTGGGGAAAGCATTTATTGTGCAAATTTTTCCCCAAGCCACAAAAAGAAATTCTCTCTACTCTCCCAAAGGTTTTTTCTCCTCACCCTCTTCTAATAGTTGAATACCATCTATTCTTCTATTGGAATCCTTAAGAATACTAAGGTTATTCTCGTGGTTGTGTTCAAGATTGTTCGAGGAGACGTTCATGTTCAAGATCGTTGGAGGGATCATTCGTTGGAATATCGAGAGGATCGTTCTAGGAGCTTGGGAATCTACAAAGGTGAGAATGATTCTTTCCTTTCTCTAAAGCATGCTATTTTTTGTTTTAGTACACTGACTTTATTTATGTAAAAATCGATTTGCAGGATGTGAGACTTTCATATGCTTCGGCTCGGGATTCGAATCCCATCAACCTCAAACTCCAGCCGACCTACATTCTTAATCTCTTCCTCTTTCTCCCTCACTTTCGTTGTGGTTTGTCCTTTCATGTTAGCTTCCTTGTTAGTTCCCTCCTTTTCGATTTGGGTTTCTGCATCATCCCTTCACTTCTACTCACTCAAGTCATGGTCTTCATTAGCTCTCATCATCACTCATTCAACTCTATTCAGACTGGATCCTCTGTCTCTCCTTCTTCCCCTAAGACTTGAATCTCTTGGCTTCTATTTTCATCCTTTGGAAATCCCGTTACTACTTTAAGTATTTCTAAGCCAAACTCCAAATTTTCGATCTTTCTCATTATGGGTGTTATAATGATCCGACAACCCGTACAACTTGGATTATCCAACCCGAATTGTAAGTGTTGAGTTGGTTTTTTTTTAAAAAAAAAAATCGATGTGGTTGGATTGAATTTTTTATATTTTTTAGGGTTGGGTATGGTCTGGATTACACTTTTAGAAATTCGAGTTGATCCAACCAAACTGAATTTCTAATATTATATATATATATATATATATATATATATATATATATAAAATAAAACTTATAAATATTGTAACTCATATATATTTTTATGCTGTTTGTATGAAGTTGTAATAGATATCTTAAATTTTGATATTTAACATTTGAGTTTTATGAATTTTAATTATTTGTATGTGTTGTATACAAATTAAGTATTTTAAGTTAATAAAAAAAATGTAATAAAATAATAAAAGAAAGAAAAAATAACCCGACAATCCAATCCAACCCAACCCGAATTTTAAGGGTTGGGTTGGGTTAAGTTGGAGACTCTATTTGGGTAGCCAACCCGACCAACCCCAATCTTCGGGTTGGTCCAAAACATCCCCCCAACCCAACCCAACCCTTATACACCTCTGTTCCTCGTTCCCATTGTCTTTTTGTTTGCATTCTTGGACCACATGTCCCAGCTTTCCACAGATGTAATAGAAGTTGGGGAGTTTTTCATAAGTGACTAAAATCTAAGTTTTATCTGCCATAACGCCTAATTTAATGTTTGTTCCACGCCTCAGAGAGAGCTGAACATCAACTTTCACTTTGACCCTCAAAGTTTCAACTCCATAATGTCTAAATTCGTTTTTTTCTAACATGTTCAAAAGCCCCTATGTAATTTGCTAAAGCAATAACATATTTTTATTTTTTACTAAAACACACAAGAGACAGCTTATGGAAGTGAACCCAAAAGGAACAATACTTGAAGTTTATGTTTGTTAGTGTGTAGTTCCCTCTTGGGTGCTCAAAAAGAAGCAAAACGTTGTCAAAACACCATGGTCCTCCTTTAGTCACTCTACTTTTATCTCTAGCATTCTAGAATTTGCAAAGATGGAGGTTTCTTCCCGCTTTCTCAAAGGAGACATGTTCTCCAAGACCACAGATCTTTGGCATAACTCCTTTAAAAATATCACCATTAATGTGCCTAATCGTGAGGATTTTGCAAACAACTTCATTTTGAAGATATTTATCCAAGACATCGATGTCGTTGTCTTCAACCGCTACAAGCCTCTTTTTTCCTTCATCCATGAGGCTAAGATTTTCCAGCATTCTACTCATCGGATCCATCACGAACTGATCCCCTAAAACAATCACAGATGGATCCCCCAACTAAACTAGACCCAGCTTCTTAAACGCTCATGAAGCTCCCAACGAGAGAGACCAGAGCCAGATTTTTTAACACGTCTTACTTGGCTTAAAGATGATGATCAACTGATGCATTTGTTGATGCAAGATGATAGCTCCTAAAATGAGTTATCTTTTCCGATCTAAATTAGGTTAGTTTCTAGGAATTTAATGTTTATATAGGAAATCGGGTAAAATAGACTTTTGGGATGTTTCGAGTGCAAATACGGGCCAACATGGTGAATTTAGGAGTGAAATAGAGAATTCGAGCACGAAAGAGGACAAAATAACAAAATTTCCCTTACAAGATCTCGAGATGCAGCGCTAGGCAAAGCGTTGAAAACAGTAATTGTGCAAGGGGATGGCGCTGCAGTGCTATCATGTGGCATAGTAGTGCCAGGAAATTAAGGAAAATATCTTTGCGGAAGGAAAGCCCATAGAACCACACCGTCGCCCTATGGTTGTCACGATGCCAGTGAGACTTCTATATATATGTGTGATGTTTTCTTCAAGGGTTTTGAACAACTAGGAGAGGAGGAAGGTTTCTAAAGGAATTGAGTTCCTCATGGAAGTGTGTGAATGTCGTGCTATTGACAGTCAATTTTGTAAAACTTAAAACACAGAGAAACATAGGATGAACATCTATAACTATACTGCATGCTTTATGGAGAGGAAGAGGGAAAGAGAAAGACGTACCATTGTAGATCTTTCTTCACGTATTTACTCTCACAAAATGATCTCCGCACACGAATTCTTCGTATTGCAAAGCTTCCTTCAAGAACACGAACACAGGTACAGTGAACTTCTTTGGACACCACCACTTGGAGTTTTCACTATTCTCGGGTAAGGAATGAAATGGTGGATCATTTTTGTGTTTTGGAACAGAAGAGAGAATTTCAGAGAGATTGAGAGAATTTTGTTGCTTGAGAGAGATCTAATATTTTTCTCACTACCTTCAACCTTCTCTTTGTATTTTGAATAACAGATGATGAAGAAGAGGGAGGGGAGTTACCATAACTCCCCACCCCGTGTAGATACTAATTCCCCTACAATGAGAAGTTAAAATTAATATTATATTAAATGTAATATAAATAATAATTAATTAACTAACTAACCATTAATCTGCATTTTAATCATCTTAAAATGCAAATCTCTTTTATAACCTACATTTTGAATATGAATGTCATTCATTAACTTTAAACCTACACTATATATATGAATCTCATTCATATAATTAATATTCGAATCTCATTCAAACATATTACTCTCATAGTTTTAATTATAAATCATGTATAATTATCTATATACTATAATGTATCAATATACATCATACTTTATATTAATCATATAAATATAATTAATACCTTTATTTTCCTTAAATAATTTGAATAATTCAAATTGTTCTAAAACCATTTATTCCTTGTTTTATCCTTAATGAGCCAACGAAGAGACCTTATGAACCTATAGATTAGAAGCTTCGATGATAGAGATTAATTAGTTAAACTCTTTAATTGAATTAATCAACATTCATTAACTGCAGGTCTCTCCACTAAAGACCTACAGCTGCACTCTGTAGATATATTTGTGCTTCCATGGATATAACCAGTCAACTGTAAATCGACCATTCACGAATTTCCGTAACCACAGTTGGGTCAAATTACTATTTACTCTTGTAGTTATATCTAACTCCTTCCACTAATCCCTCTAATGAACAAACACTTTATAGTCCAACTATAAACTAATCCTTCTCGTGCCAGTAGAGGGTGAGGCCTCATTATTCAAAACCCGAAATCAGCTGTTAAGGAAGCAATTAATCTACTTTCTCTAAGACGGGAAGGAGTGAATATCATCTTGTGCAGTTGTATTCCTAGCCCTTTACTTGGACAAATCCCTAAAATGGTAGGTTTATTGTATTGGCAAATCTGGTCACTCTCACCCATATAGATCAAAGGACCACTCTCATAGATAGAAGTTCACAACTCACTCAAGATTAAGATTGCGTCACCTATAGTCATTCAATTGAAATATTAATCTATTGAATTAATAGCGTTATAAAGAGAAAATAATCATTTCGCGGTTCGATCTTATACAAACGCTTTGTATAGGATAACCCATTCACATGTTTTCACGTGAACGATTAGGATCACATCGTTTGTAACACTTTACAACTATTATAACAATTCCAAAGTGGGTCGTATCCATAGTGTCACCAAGATAAGGTACCCAACCTTATCCATATACTATAGATTATTTAGGTTATTACTTAAACATGATCTACCTGTATGTCAACCACATACATGTTTACATTACATAACACAACCTTGGATCTTAGTATATTGGATTGGGTTAATGCAAATTAAATGTCGAATAAAATAATTTCTTATTTCATTAAATAAATAGATCATATATAAAATTTACAAACTATGAGATCCATAAGATTTAAGGCACCAAACCCAACAATCTCCACTTGTCCTCAAATTAGTGGGATGTACAATACAAAGTATAAAACAAGTAAGGTACATAATACAATAAACTAGGGTATACACTATACCCTATAACATCTCCCGTTTGTCCTAGACAAGATGATGCATGTCCCATAGACCTAGAATCTGCAACATTGTGCTCCGATATACATGATCTCCCATATAAGATGGTATTTGCATTCTACGTGTTTTCCTCTCGTGTGGCTCCTAGGCTCCCTGAAATTTGCCACAACACCACTATTATCACAATAAAGGGTGATGGGCTTTGACATGTCAGGAACAACTTCAGGGTCTGTCAAAAACTTCCTGAGCAAGATAGCTTTCTTAGTAGCTTCACAAGCAGCTACATACTCTGCCTCCATGGTAGAGAGTCATCAATGTAGCCTGCTTTGTGCTTCTCAGACTGCAGCTCCTCTGTTAAGAACGAACACTGATCCTTATGAGGATTTCCTATAATCCTTATCAATTTGAAAATCAGAATCGGTGTATCTTGTAAGGATCAAATTTTTAGTACCATACACAAGCATATTGTCCCTCGTTCACTGAAGATACTCAAGGACGTTCTTAACTATGGTCCAATGATCAAATCTTGGATTGGACTAATATCTACTGACAATCCCTACTACATTGTCAGGCCTTGTATACCACATGGTATACATAAGGCTGCCTACAACCGATGCATAGGGAATTCGTCTCATTTTTTCAACCTTTTAAGGATTCTTAGGATACTGATTGATGCAAAATAGATGTCGTTAATTCTATCTTACCCAAATAAATGAAATTTATAATGCTCGAACAACTACTAAAACTAATACATAATTAAAGTGGAAGTAGGAGGTCGATCCCAAGGGAACCTCTATAATTGGTCGAGAATAACCTTTGAATTAAAAAAGATAGCAATTTGGAGGGGGGAGAAGGTTTGTTTTTTTTTTTTAAAAAAAAAAAAAAAAAAAAAAAAAAAAATCCTAGAATGAAGCATGAAAACAATTTGTAACTCAACTTACTATTTTTTAAAAGAGAGTTGATAGAAAAAGATTCTTGGAAATCTTGTTACTAGGTTTAATCTTACAATGATAAGGAAAACTCAATATTCCATAATCCAATAAGGAAAGACCCTTAAAGACCCATATAGCCAATTAACATGAATCATATCAATTAGTCCTAATATGAGTCAAAAACACTTCTATATAGAATTTATCATGTTCTTTGCTTAGATTGCTTTAAAGACATGGGTTATCATGATTATAACATTCAAGAAACACATTAAAGTAATTTTCGAGAATGATTGAATGAATGTTCTAAATTAAGAAATTCAAGAGTTAAATTTGCAAAAATTCCTATTTAACACAAGAAAACTTAATTTTTGTACCCTATCTCATCATTATGCAATAATGTCAAGCAAGAATTACATTCATGAAATCAATAGAATCAAAGCGTCAATTATCTTCCATTAATTTCTATTTAAATTCAAGAATGCTGACAATTCAAGAACATTCAAGAATGCTGACAATTCAAGAAAATATACAAAAGAACTCAAGAAATTAAACATAGAATTAAGATTTCCCAAGAAATAGAATTATCTAGCCATGGGAATGAGAAGTCTTGAAATAAATCTTTGAAGATATGATGAAATCCATGAAGCAATTCACTAGGGAATTGTCAATTTTGCAAGAAATCTCTCAATTCAAGAACAAATTTTGTGAAATTTTCTCTCTAATTTCAATCTAAGCTCTATATATCAACAAAAATAATGAGTTTTCCTTCTCTCGTTGTTCTGAAGAGGGTCGCAGTGTTGCAACTCTATGCTGAAGAAGTCCAATGCTGCGTTACGCAGGCACGCACGTGCGCTTCTATTTTTTTGTCAACTTCTGGAGCATTGCAATGCTGCCCTGTTTTGCAGACAAAATGGTGCATTTTGTTCTCCAACATCGAGCTTAGTGTTATGGGAGCATTGCGATGCTCCAAGCATTGCTGAAATGTGTTAACTTGTTCCTTTTGAGGGGCAAAGTGGTAATTTGTCTTGGCTATTCTTCTTAAGTGATTCTTCAGTGTCATTTGGCTTGATTTAGCTCCAAATTCTTCGAAGTAATTCCATTTGTATCGGGATTAAAATTTACCTATCAAAATAGACATTTTAAGGAAATAATTGAAGTAAAATTGAGGAAATTATTATATAAAACATAGCTCTTTACAAGTCCTATCAGATATTGTTCCTTAGACAATATAATTTCATGCTTGAATGGTAATAAACCACTCTTTGAATTTTGCATCAAATATCTGACAAGTATCTTGTTAATATACGATGCCTAAGACAAGGCCAACACTTTGTTTTTACGATCCATGATGATCTGGTTCCCTAGAACAAACTGTGTCACAACCAAATCTTTCATTTGAAATTGGACAGCTAACAATTATTTTTTATCGACCAAATGTATGAGAGGTAAAGTACTTCAGATGAGTGAGGTAAAGTACTAAAGTAACTTTAGTTTAATCAAGGCTGCAACTCGATGAAACCATAGGTAACTAAAAATAAATGGTGATGTGAATGGGTTAAAATGCAAAGAAACAATAAACAACGGTATCAAACAAGGGCCAATTGTGCTTCAACCCTTCAAACCTTACAGCAAAAGTGATATGGCTGCATCACACTAAGACAGTAAAATATACATGGGCAGAAATCTACTCCTATTCGATCTGGTGTACAACTCCTTTAGAAGGTCTAAGCAGATACTACCTAATGTTCCCATGGGTAGCTGAATCCTAGATTGATTAAAGTTCAAGTTTTTCATCCTATGGTGCCTCTTATTCCTAAGGTGGTGCGACCTTCCTATTTCTAGGCTTTCAGTCCCATATCTCTCTGTAAGTTCCGGTTACACTCTAGCCTTCTCAGTACTAAAGCTTTCACCTAATTATTAAATTAAGTGGCCAATTTAATTTATCAATACTAACTCTCCAGATTCAACAAAGAGAATTTATGATCAAGTTGATGTGAAGTGCAACTTTACTTAAGCCATAAAGACCGTTGGCCGTCCATATTGTTGAACCCCTAGAGGAATTTAGTTCATAATAGATGACAAAATAAACATCTTTATTAAATAAAAAATCATTGCAGCAATGTAGTGCGATTGGTAGACGGATGGGAAAGAAATTAACTACAAGAAGTAAATGAAAACTAAGCTAAACAATTATAACTCAAATGAACTTGGGTTTGATAGGATAAACATGTATAAACCAGAAGCAAACCAAATCATAAAGCACTCTAATTACACTTAATTTGAGTTCTAAAGCATGCTTAAAACATATTTAATAGAAATATGGTTTCATATATGCATATCTTTGTAGAATTCTTGTTGATTCTTGTCTAAACTCCACAAAATTGAACTCCAAATCTCTAGTAGACCACCAAGAGGAGTTTCTCTACTATTCTCAGCCTTGGAATGAGTGGTCAAAACTCTCAATTAAGCATAATAGAAGTTGGGATTAGAGAGAGTTTGAGAGAATTTCACAAATTCTCAAAAATTTTAATTAACCCAACATGCATCCCCTTTCAATTTCTAAAATTGAACTATTTATTCAATAAACACATGCAAGCATTAAGCTATCAGCCAATTTGACACTTCAAAAGGCAATAACATAGTGAGCTAGGTATTGATTTTGGGGTTAATACATTAAAACCATCAAAAGTTGGATAATTACACTATTTTCAATTTCAATTATAATTTAATTCAATTTTTAACTTAAATTAAATTAAACTAAAAATAAATTTCCAAAACAAAATTTTCTTAAAATCGAAATGAATTAATTTAAAAAATTAATCAAATAAATTTAATTAATTAATTAAAAATAATTTAATATCAAATATTAAATTAATAAAACACCTAATCCAAACATAAATTCCTATTCATGTAATCAATATTTAAATAAATATTTAAGTATTTTAAACTCTCCAATTACGTTTAATTTCAACAAATGTAAACATTACTTACATCGAATATAATTATCCAAACCCTAAAATTGAAATTGAACACTTCAAATTCCAAACCTGAATCGCCCTTCAATGCTCCAAAATGGTCTGAACCAGACCAATTTGGGTTGAACTGGACCCTTGGCAGCCAAAATCGGTCAAACCGGCCTACTCTAGCAAACTGGTCCTATTGCATGCGCATTTCCAAGTTGGGATGAGCAGCATTGTAACGCTCATCCCAGCATTGCAACACCTCGAGCTTCAAAGTGAATAGCGTCATGAAACTTTAAGAACAGCGTCACGACACTGCAAAGGCAGTAATTCTGCAGTTTTTGCTTTTGACCTTGCTTGCTTGAATCTTTAATTACAGCCTATTTTCAATTCTATTGACTCCAATAAAATTACAGACCCTTAAGTATACATTAAAGCTCCTCAACCAAGAGCCAATTACAAATTTAACAAATGAATCAAAGAGAATTCTAATGCCAAAGTTGAATTAAAAACCATATCAGTCACCATACATGCATTGCTAGAATTTCACCCACAAAACTCAAATTAACGTTAATTGAGTGCTTAAATCATGCTCTGATACAAATTGATAGGATAAACATGTAAGGAATGGGTCCTAATTCTCTTGGTAGTCTCGTAGTTTGTAAACTCTGTAAACATATTGTTATTAATAAAATAAGTGTTATTTTATGAGCATTTACTCAATCCAATAAACTAAGATCCGTGGTTATTTTATGTAACTTAAGCATGTATGTGGAGACATACAAGTGGATCGTGCCTTAAGTGATAACCTAAATGGTCTGTAGTATATGGATAAAGGAGGGATACCTTATCCTGGTGATACTACGAATGCAGCCCGCTTTGTAGATGTTACAAGTGTTGTAAAGTACTACAAATGATCTAATCTTGATAATTCATGTGCACACATGCGAGCGAGGGTCTTATACAGTTTTTATAAGACTGGACCATGAAATTATTAGTCTTTTTATATAACGTCGTTGATAATTGAGACTTACATTTCACTAGGATGACCATAGGTGACACGACCTGAATCCTGAGTGAGTTGAAAACTCCTGCCTATGAGGGTTGTCCTTTGATTTGTATGGATGAGAGAGGCCAGATTGCCAACTCAACAAATCTACCATTTTGGGGATTCGTTTGATTAGGGAGATGGGAGCTCAGTTATACAAGACAGAATTCACTCCTTCCCCGAAGTAGGGGTAAGTGGATAAATTTCTCCCTTAAGGTCTGATTCCGGGTCTTGAACATAGTGGCCACACCCTCTCTTGGGAAGAGAGGATTTAGTCATAGTTGGATTATGACTTATTGTTCATTAGAGAGATCAGTGGTACTTAAGGATTTAGATATAACTACAGGGATAGAATGGTAAATTGGCTCAGTTATACTTATGAGCGATTTGTGAAGGGTCATCGCGTTGTTGATTGGTTATATCCAATGAACACAGAAATATATCTGTAGTGCAAAGAGTGCAACTGTCGGTCTTTAGTGAAGTGTCCGGCAATTAACGGATGGTGGATATCGTGATTAAAGAGTTTAGTCAGTTATTCACGTACCATTGGAGCTTCAAGCTACAGGTCCATAAGGTCCCCTTGGTAGCTCGATGGGTTCAAGTTGAGAATCAGATTTTGGGTTAGTTTGAAGTGTTCAAATTAACAAGAGAGAATTTGATTATATATGATATAATTAAATTGATTCAATTATATATGATATAATTGATATAATGTATTTGATACATTATTTTGAGGAATTAATATAAATGTGATTTATATTACATGCCATAAAATAGAAAAAGAACTATGGTTTATATGTTGCATATGATGCAATATTAAAACTATAGGTTATAAATATAATATGATAAGTTAGTTATTATATTTATTTATAATTTATTAATTATATGATAATTAATTTTCTTTTTCTCAATAACTGACTTGAGTGGGTGGTTATTTGCAGTTTTATGGTAACTGTGAGATAAAAAGAATTTTTTTTTTTTCAAATCAGTTAGTGCAATTCCAGTCGAAAGAGCTCAGAAATCGCTATCGGAATCCTAATCGGTTGTCTATGCGATAGCACCAAGTATACTAGACGATAGCTTAAGATACTGCACAATCGAGTATCAAGTCTATGCAATATACTTCTTCTTCTACACGAGCGAGTATCAAGTCTATACGATAGGCTTCTTCTTCTACACGATCGTTTGATCGCATACTTGATCATTTACCTCCTCCATTCCTCTATCCAAAATCATACGGAGCCCACAACTCCTGGATTCTCACACTGAAAATACCAAAGTAATCTTGTGGTGGTGTCTTGTTACTCGTTGGTATTCGAGGATTGAGTTCAACTCGCTGGTGACCGAGGATCTTCCAGTTGATCGTTGCATTCATGTTGTTTGGACACGTTCGAGTTTGATCAAAGAAAATACATGAAGAAAGAGTTCTTCAAAGGTATTATACTCGATCCCCCTTTTATTTACTTAAAAAGCATGCTATAATTTATTCTCTATGCATAACTATGTTTGTTTCACTGTAAATGTATGTGTTCTTTCTCAATGGAACTTGGAACGATCCACTTCCGCTCATTGGTTCTTTAGTTTTAGAGTTCCTTCAAAACATGCATAAAGCAAAAGAAAATAGAATCATTAAGCACTCTAATTACACTTAATTTGAGTTCTAAAGCATGCTTAAAACATATTTAATAGAAAGAAGGTTTCATATGTGTATACCTTTGTAGAATTCTTGTTGATTCTTTGCTGAACTCCACGAAATTGAACTCCAAATCTCTAGTAGACCACCAAGAGGAGTTTTTCTACTATTCTCAACTTTGGATTGAGTGGTGGAAACTCTCAATTGAGCTTAATAGAAGTTGGGATTGGAGAGGGTTTGAGAGAATTTCACAATTCTCAGAATTTTCAATTAACTCAGCATGCATCCCCGTTCAATTTCTGAAATTGAACTATTTATTCAATAAACACATGCAAGCATTAAATTATCAGCAAATTTGATACTTCAAAAGGCAATAACATAGTGGGCTAGATGTTGATTTTGGGATTAATCCATTAAAACCATCAAAAGTTAGACAATTCCACTATTTGCAATTTCAAGTATAATTTAATTCAATTTTTAACTTAAATTAAATTAAACTGAAAATTAATTTCCAAAAATTAATTTTCTTAAAATATAAATGAATTAATTTAAATGATTAGTTAAACAAATTTAATTAATTAATTAATTAATGATTTAATATCAAATATTAAATTAATAAAACACCTAATCCAAACATGAATCCCTATTCATGTAATCAATATTTAAATATTTTAAACCTCCAATTACGTTTAATTTCGACAAATTTAAACGTTAATTATATCGAATATAATTATTCAAACCTTAAAATTGAAATTGAACATTTCAAATTTCAAACCCTAATTTCGAATTTGAACACTTCAAATTCGTTCAATTTTCTAATATAAGGTTTGATCTTTTACGAGCAAGTAGAGAGACTTTATGAACCTATAGATCATGAGCTCCAACGATTTGAGATTAATCGGTTAAACACTTTAACCCGAATTAATCAATATTCATTAACCACCGAGACACACCACTATAGCTCGATAGTTGCACTCTCCTCACTGTAGATATTTTTCTATTCACTTGATTTAACCATAACCAGTAAGTTGATCTTTCACAGGTCGTTAATATTTTATAGCTAGATCAAAATTATCGTTTTACCTCTATAAATACATCTTGCTTCTTAAGCTCCCACTGATCCTCTATTGAACAATTGATTTACATTCCAACTAATAAACCATGTCCCTCTTGGCCATGAGAGGGTGGGGGCCCTTGTTCAAGACCAGGAATCAGTACTTAAAGGAATAACCTATCTGCTAACCCTTAAAATGGGTAAGAGTGAATTCCATCTTGCAGGACTATGTCCCCAGCTATCTATTCGGTCTTATCCCAAAATGGGAGGCTTGTTGAGCAGTGTTGTTGAACTATTCTCACCTATGCATTGAAATAGTTAGTTTTAACAGTAAACAGTCATTATAAAGAAAAGTGACTATTTCATGGTCCGATCTTATGCAAAACTCTTTTGCATAGGATGCCCCCACTCGCATGTCTCCACATGAATAATTTTGGGATTATGTCGTTTGTATCAATATACAAAGTAGGCCACATCTATAGTGTCCCAGGACGAGGTACCCAATCTCATCCATATACTTATGGATCTTTTTGGCTATATACTATAACATGATCCTCTTTTATGTCTCTACATAAAGTCATAGTATTCATGCTATAGCCATGGATTCGTTTATTGGATTTTATAACATAATGCAATTTTAATTTCAATAATACTTTTATTAAATAAATAGAATATGTTTTCATGATTACGAACTACAAGTTCTAAGACATTCCCAACAGGGTTAGTTCTCATGCCTCAAATCTTTCCCTAGGATGATTTCCTCCTTTTTCAAGGTGAAAACGTGCCTCAACACACCTTTTGTGGGAAGAGAGATCCTAGAGTCGCTACGCCTCAGAGGAACTTTCGCTTTTGAATCTACTTGAAACTATTAGAAAAACCCAAGGGCTGCTGTGAAAATGGTTGTATCGGTGAGATATATGGAAAGGCAGGGATGGAGAGTTGATGTCAAAAAGTGGAGAGCTTTAATCCATTTTATAGACGAAAAATGGTTAGGGAGGGTCAGATTTCAAACTCTCAACAATTTTCAAGCGAAATTGTAGCTGGTTAACTGAATAGAACGTGAAAAACGGAACTGCCCATGACTGGTTTGAAATCTGGAATTTTAAGGCTTAGTGATGCGGGCACATCTGATCGAAGTGTTTTAATGATTTTATCTAATGAATACTCAACCCCAGCCTTATACTCTTTGAACTTTTCAAGAGCTTCAGACTTGCATTGTATTAGGTAAAGATACTCATATCTTGAATAATCATCTATGAAAGAGATGAAATATTCATGCCCTCCTATTACCTTAACATTCATCGAACCACAAAGGTCTGAATGTAGAAGTTCTAAGGCTCTTTGCCTCTATAACCTTTTTCAATTAAAGGCCTTTTTGTCATTGTGCCTTCAAGGCATGACTCACGTACATGTAAAGAGTTTTCTTCTAACTCGCTATTAGGTCTTGAAAAGAACCATGATTTATATGTTAATTCCCTAAATTCTAGTTCAATTCTTTGCATAAAATGTTATTTTATAGGTAAAATCTGATCTCGACATCAATGGAGTCATCATGAAGAATTTGGAGCTAAATTGAGCCAAAATAAGCCAAAAGAATCACTCAAGAAGAAGATCAAAGCCAAATTACCGATCTACTCCTCAGCCAAAGTAAAACAACAATTTCAGCAATACTCAGAGCGTTACAACGCTCCCAAATCAACATAGTCCAGCGCTGCCTCGATGCTACAAGACAGAAAGCACCATTTTGTTGCAAAATAGAGTAGCGTCACAACGCTTTACGCAACGTTGCAACACTCTGGAGAATGACTGAAAAGAAAAAGCGTGTGCGTGCCTGTGCAAGCCAGCGTCGACCTCGAATTTCGTAGGGTCACAACGCTGTGACCCTCTTTAGTATAAAAGCTTCAATTTTAGACTTCAACAATAAGAAGAAATTTATTTTTTTTAGAGAGATCTTTAATTCCCATGAACCCTAAGAGCTATTCTTTATAAATTTTAGAGAGATTTTGTCAAAATTACTTCATTCCTTGTACCAATCATGCAATTCTCAATGGAGTTCTTCAAGATTTTGCCAATTCATGAGTAGGTAATTTCTTAACCATGGAGAATTATGTAGATTAGCATTTTCTTGAGATTTTTTCTTTTAATTTCTTCATGTAATTACTTGTTCTTGAATGTTTTGGCTAAGATTTTGAATAAAATGATTAAAAATAAATTGACAACTCAAATTTGATCAATTTTTTTTTATGCAAAATTACATGGTTCTATAACAAAATTGTAATTAGGTTGCAAAATTAGTAATCTTGATAGAAAACTTGGACTTCTTTTCCTATTTTCTTGAAAGAACCTACTAATTTAGAACATTCATACAATCAACCTTGAATTTTTAGTCTTTTGATTTCAAGAATTGTCATAGTTGAGAAAACCCATGGGTTTAATGCAATTTAGGGACTAATTGTGGAATGTCTTTAGGAAGAAATTAAGAACTAAACTAAAGTTAATTGTTTAATTGGCTAATTAGAGCATTAGGGTATTTCCTTAATGAACTATGGAACAACTTAATTGCATGAATTTTATTAAAGTCCATGATGAAATTGCTAAATCTACATAAAAATCCCCAATATTCATTTTCCCGTTGAAATTTTCTTTTTTGTTAGTTTCTTTACAAACAACAACAACCCCCCCCCCCCCCCCCCCCCCCCAATTGTTATCTTTTTTAATTCAAGGTTCAAGTTTGGCCAATTTATAGAGGTTCCCTTGGATCGACCTCTTACTCCACTATTGTTAGTGGTAGTTTTAGCCATAGTTTGAGTCTTATAAATTTCATTTGTTTGGGTTAGATAGAATTAATGACACATATTTTTAGCACCGAAAAAATTGGTGCCACTGCCCGAGAACCATGCAATTGACCTTTTAGAATTTTGAATTCCTTTTAAGAAAAAAAATAATAAGAAATATAAACACAAAAATAGTAAGTTTGATTAAGATTTCCTTTTGTGCATGACTCACTCCTCTCGGAGTGTACTTTATGATTTTGTTGTAGATATAATCCTTAAGGAAAGGAGATTACAAAGGGAAAGAGAAAGAAGAGAACGAGAAGAACTTGAAGAGTTGAACCAACATCAAGAAGAAAAACAACCTCAACCAAACATCATGGGCGAAGCTAGGGAATAAACCTTGTGAGGAGCCAGACTATAATCAACAACCTCTGTGCATAGTGTATTTGGAGATGACCATCCCATTTGAGCTCAAACCGGGGGTCGTTCATCTCCTACCTACTTTCAAAAAGCAACCCGGTGAAGACCCACACAAACATATGAAGGAGTTTCATCTAATATGTGATGGAATGTGCCCACATGAGGTAACCCAAGAACAACTTAATCTTAGGAAATTTTCCTTCTCTTTGAAGGATATGGCTAAAGATTTCTTGTACTACTTTCCGGCAAGATCCATCATTGCTTGGAACGGTTTGAAGAAGAAATTTTTAGAAAAATTCTTTCTGACATCTAAAGCTCATAACATAAGAAAAGAAATATATGGAATTAAGCAAAATGTTGGAGAATCTTTGTATGAATACTGGGAAAGATACAAACAATTATGTGCTTCTTTTCCATATTACCAAATATCTGAACAGTATCTAATCCAATGTTTTTACTCAGGTTTACTTCCATTGGAGAAGAGCAACATTGATGCGGCCACCAGTGGAGCTTTAGCGGACAAAATGCCGATTGAAGCAAGCCAACTCATATCAACCATGACAGAGAACTCTCAGAATTTTGGCACAAGGAGTTTTTATAACATTATTTCTCAATCTAGTAAAGTAAGTGAGCTAAGGATGCAAATATATAATCTAATTTCCCTTTTTACTCAAGTTGCCCAAGGAGGCCTTCCTCAAGTCAAAGCATGTGGAGCATGTGGATTAGCCGAACATACATCTAGGGCTTGTCCACAAGCCCAAGTCAATGCCATTGGAGGATTTCAGAGAAAGTATGACCCCCATGGGCAAACTTATAACCAAGGGTGGCAAGATCATCCCAATTTCAAATGGGGATCTCAAAGGCAATACGAGAACCGGAACCAATCTTCTTCAAGCTCCTCAAGTATGTCTCTAGAAGACGTAGTGAAATCCTTTGCTGATCACTCCTTAAAATTTCAACAGGAACTCCATAATTTGCAAAAGGACAATATCCAACTTCAACAAGAAACAAAGCAACTTCAATGAGACACCAAATCTTTTCAACAAGAGACTAGACAAGGCTTCTCAAACTTAGGCACACAAATCACACAACTTACAATTGTGGTAAGAAAATTGGAGAGTAAATCATCCGGTAAGCTCCCCGCTCAAATGAAGCATGCAAATGTAAGTGCAATCACTTTCAGAAGTGGTAAGAAAATTCCTTCCTCCTCTCAAGGTGCTAACCTAGTTCAATCATCTCCCAAGAAGCCAGAAAAGGTAAATGAGCATGAAAACAAGGTAAATGAATCTAAGGAAGTTTCCATCTTTCCAGAGGTATGTAACTATTCTCCCCCTAAGGTAGAACCGTATGTATCTAAAGCCCCCTTCTCCAGTAGACTAGCTAAGCTTAAGAAGAGGATGCCGATTTAGAACTAATGGAAATGTTTAAGAAGGTAAAAATTAATATCCCTTTACTGAATGTTATACAACAAATTCCTAGATATGCAAAGTTCTTAAAAGATTTGTATACAAAGAAAAGAAAAGGGAAAGAGGAGGAGAGAGTCGCTGTGAGTAAAAATGTGTCTGTTTTATTGAAAAAGGACATACCTCAAAAGTGTAGAGACCCTAGAATGTTTACTTTACCTTGCAAGATAGGAGAAAGGATTATTACTCATGCTATGCTAGATCTAGGTGCTTCAATAAATGTCATGCCTTTGCATGTTTATGAAGACCTAAAATTGAATGGCCTACAAAAAATGAATGTTTGCATACAATTAGCTGATAGGTTTTATATTCAACCCCTAGGCATAGTAGAGGATGTTTTGTTAAGAGTTGGTGAATTAATATTTCCAGTTGATTTTTATATTTTGAAAATGGATGAACCATACTCTACTTCTTCTTCTAATATTTTACTCGGTGGACCCTTCATGAAAACAACAAAAACTAGAATCGATGTAGATAAAGGGTCTTTATCAGTAGAATTTGATGGAGAGGTAAAGTCATTCAATATATATGATGCCATGAAATTTCCAGAAGAGTATTTGTCTCTTTGCTCCATAGATACATGTGATATTTTTTATGAATTGTTGTTTTCTGTTGATGAAAATTTGCCCTCCATTGATCTTGATGATGATGACTCTTCGATTGACTCTTTGTTTACTTCTAATGATTTTGATTTGAATGATTATTCTTCTAATAATGATGTTGTTAAATCTCAGGTACAAGGGATCGAGCTTAAGGCTCTCCCTTCACACCTCAAGTATGTTTTCCTAGGAGAAGAGAAAGTCTTTCCAATGATCATATCTAGAGAACTCACGTCTTCTAAAAAATGCTCACTAGTGGAAACATTGAAGAACTACAAGAAAGCAATTGGTTGGACTTTGGATGATACCAAAGAGATAAACCCTTCCCTTTGCATGCACAAAATTGTTCTAGAGGACGGATCCAAGGCAACCGTTCAACCTCAAAGAAGACTAAATCCAACCATGAAAGAAATTGTTCACAAGGAAATCCTCAAGCTCCTTGAAGTCGGAATAATATACCCAGTCCCAGATAACCAATGGGTAAGTCCGATACTTGTGGTACCGAAGAAAACCGAAATGACCATTGTAAAAAATGAAGAAGGTGAGATGATTCCAATGAGAGTACAAAACGATTGGAGAATGTGTATAAATTTCAGAAAACTCAACGAGGTAACAAAAAAAGATCACTTTCCTATACCTTTCATTGACCAAATGGTTAAACGGCTCGCCGGGAAACCATATTTTTGTTTTTCTTGACGATTTCTCTTGATTTTATCAAATACCAATAGCACAGGAAGATCAAGAAAAGACTACTTTTATATACACTTATGGTACATATGCATTTAGGAGAATTCCATTTGAGCTATGTAATGCCCCAAATATGTTTCAACGATGTATGATAAGTATTTTCTCTGACTATGTAGAAAAGTGCATAGAAATTTCCACGGATGACTTCACTATGCATGATAATTCTTTTGAAGATTGTTTAGATAATTTGAGTTTGATTTTAAAAAGATGCATAGAAACAAATTTAGTTTTGAATTATGAAAAATGTCACTTCATGGCTTCTCGTAGAATTTTTTTAGGACATCTTGTGTCATCAAAAGGCATAGAAGTAGACAAAAGAAAAATAAATATCATTGCTAACCTTCCCTATCCTAAAAACATTAGGGGAGTGCGCTCTTTTCTTGGTAGTGTAGGATTCTATAGGAGGTTCATTAAAAGACTTTTCAAAAATTGCACTTCCTTTTTCTAGCCTACTTCAAAAAGATGCCACAGTTGATTTCAACAATGAATGCAAGAAAGCCTTTGACACACTTAAAGAGAAGTTAACATCAACTCAAATTCTTCAACCACCTCGATGGGACTTGCCATTCGAGATCATGTGCGATGCTAGGAACCTAGCAGTTGGGTCGGTATTAGGAAAAAAAGTTGACAAAAAGTGCCATGTGATCTATTTCGCATCTAGAACTTGCAATTCATCTTAAATCAATTATTCAACCATAGAAAAGAAATTTCTTTCCATTATTTTTGCTTTAGATAAATTTAGATCTTACATTCCTAGTTTTCCAATAATTATTTACACTGACCACGTCGCTCTTAGGTACCTCATGATGAAGAAAGAATCCAAGCCCAGATTTGTAATATGGATCCTTCTTTTGCAACAAATTGACTATCAAAGACAGAAAAGGATCCGAGAATTCAGTGACCGATCACTTAAGCCAAATCATGCAAGAAGAAAAGTTAATTCCAATTAGAGAAGACTTTCCTGATGAACACCTTTTCAGGATATTTGCTTTCCTACCATGGTACGCCGACATGGTACATTACCTTGTGACAGGTAAGTTTCCCTTTAACATGTCTTCTTCATCTAGAAGGTCTAAACTCAAAAGTGACTCTAAATACTTTATATGAGATCCTCCTTATCTGTGAAAAATTTGCTCAGATCAAATAGGAGATGTGTCCCTAATGAAGAGTTTGAGTTTGTTTTGTCGTTTTGTCACGAGCATGCATGTGGAGGTCATTTTAGTCCAAAACAAACTGCTAGAAAAATTTTAGACTCTGGACTATTTTGGAATTCTCTTTTTTCCGATTCGTATGCATATTGCAAGTCTCGATCTTTGTCCATACGTCAAATATTGCATACGAATCGGCAAAAGAAGGATTCCAAAATAGTCCATACGTCAAATATAGAAAAATTTTAGAACTATCAGTGATAGACGTTGATAGACACTGATAGAAGTCTATCAGTGTCTATCAGCATCTATCATTGATAGTTCTAAAATTTTGTTATATTTTGTAAATATTTTGGTTCATTTGTCTATATTTAAAAACAGTCCTAATTAATATTCGCATCTCATTCATATATATTACTTTCATAGTTTTAATTATAAATCATATTTATAATTAACTATATACTATAGTGTATCAACATACATTATATTTTATATTAATTATATTAATATAATTAATACCTTTATTTTCCTTAAATAATTTAAACAATTCAAATTATTCTAAAATAATTTATTCTTTATTTTATACTTAATGAGCTAGTGAGGGGATCCTATGGACCTACAGATTAGAAGCTTCGAGGATACAAGATTAATTAACTAAACCCTTTAATTGAATTAATCAACATTCATTAACTGCAAGTCACTCCACTAAAGACCTACAGTTGCACTCTTCACAGTGTAGATATATTTATGTTTCCATGAATATAACCAATCAATAGTAAGTCGATCTTCATGAATTGCCCATAACTACAGCTAGGTCAAATTACCTTTATAGTTTCATCTAACTTTTTAAGTACTATCGATCCTTCTAATGAACAAACAGTTTATAGTCCAACATAAACTAATTCCTATTGGGCCAATGAGAGGGTGAGATCTCGTTGTTCAAGATTCAGAATCAACTATTAAGGGAGCGCTCATCTACTTTCCCTAGAGAAGGGAATGAGCGAATTCCATCTTATGTAGCTGTGTTTCCAGCTTCCTACTCTGAAAAATTCCCAAAATGATAAATTTATTGAATCGAGAATCTGGCCACTCTCATCCATACAGATCAAAGGATCGCTCCCACAGACAAATGTTCACAACTCACTCAGGATTAAGGTGATGGTCATCCTATTAAAATATTAATCTCTTCAAGTAAGATATTATAAAGAGAGACTAATCATTTCACGGTTCGGTCTTATAAAAACTCTTTGTAGAAGATACCTCCACTCACACGTCTCCACATGAACGATTAGGATCACATCATTTGTAACACTTTACAATTATTGTAACAGTTACAAAGTAGGTTGTATCCGTAGTATCACCAAGATAAGGCACCCAACCTTATCCATATACTACAAACCATTTAGGTTATTACTTAAACATGATCCACCCATATATCAACCACATACATGTTTAAATTACATAACATAATCTTGGATCTTAGTATATTAGATTGGGTTAATGCAAACTAAGTGTCGAATAAAATAACTTCTTATTTTATTAAATAAATAATTCGAGTATAAATTTTACAAACTACAAGACCCACAAGATCTAAGGCACCAATCCCAACAGTTTCCACCCAAGCTATGGAGCCTCCTTTAGGTCATTTTTAATTCTTTTCAGTCTTTTCTTAGTTTCAGATTGTATTCCTTTGATTGTATATGCCAGCTCAATGTCAACACGTATTGACTACTTCCTTTCGATATGTATTCTTGGCCAGTTATGTTTTAGTATAAGAAATTTTGGATGAATCCACTTGTAATTATGTGAGGATCCTAAGTTTAATGCATATTTTTATATTTCACAAGCATCTCTATTTGTTGCTTGTATTCTTTAGTCTGTTTGAATGGTTAGGAGTGACAAATCAAATCGTTTATGCATGTTAATTGCTCTAGACTTAACATGTAATCCATAATCATTATGTGTTGGTTACAAAAAGTAGCAAGATTCATCTCGTGGGTGTGCGGTCTTGTGGCATTTTTGGAGTCACATAATTGTCTTGAGTGGCTTAGAACTAGAGAATAAATCAAGTAGTTGACCGGCAATATCGCTAACTATCATCATGATTTAACCCTAAAACTTAATGCATGTTTTTGGTTGATTTTGAGATGCATTACATTCTTATTAGTTGGTACATAGTTTAAATTAGGATGCATATATTGATTAATAGTTTAGGACACTTAATACAGTATTATCGGTTAAGTTGAAGAATCAATTGCTTATATTTTATCTCACTTAATTCGATTTCAAATCAAACTCCATATTTATCATTTTCACTAAATAATTGGCTTTGTGAAACTAATTTTCATACTTTCCTACATATCGACCAGGTATTGTCACTTATATTACTCATTAGCATAAATTGTGTAGATTGGTATCATAAATTTTATTTGAATTGTTTGGAAAAGACTCTCAACAATTCCATTTTTCCGTCCACCACAAGAATCTGGTCATAGATCTACGCTACCACGTCAAGTACGACATCTGCCAAAAGAAGGTAATCAACTCTATAAATATCATAACCATTCGATTATATTATGAAGGTATGCAATATTATCTTAACTCAGCACACACAACCTCCATCTAAACAGTATTGTGTATAGCACCACAATTATATTTGAGCTCGATTATTTAACTATAATTAGTTTTTGTAAAAGTGTGATATATCACATTAATATTTAGTTTCATACTTGTAAATGTTATTTAATTTTAATTAAACTTGTTTTAAATGGTTAATGTTTGTTTTAAGGGTAGTTTTAGAATCATCAAAATATCTTTTAAAAAAATTTGATTTCAGATTGAAAAAAAAAAATAGAGACAGAGAAAATTATATATTGAAAAGTAAAAGTTCGAGAGAGAAACTAGAGAGCTAGAAACTAGTTTCAAAGAGAAAAAAGTGTTAAACATTAAGGAAAAAATTAGAGAGAGAAATTTAACAGAAAGAGTGAAAATTTGAAGATAAAGAAATAAAATTACAGACATAAAAAAAAGTAGGGAGGAATGAGAAAACAATTATGGAGAATAACTTTGAAGAGAGAGAAAAAAAGAAAAAATATAAGTCCTTCAATTTTAAGAAATAGATGCATTTGGTCTCTGGGTTTTTAAAGGGTCAATTTAATCCCTCAATTTTGAATAATAGGTTTAAAATGTCATCTTTCCATTAATTAGATTATTTTTATTTTTTAAATGAAATAATAATTATTAAAATAGTAATTAAAAAGAAAGAAAAAAAATATTCTCTCTCTCCTCTCCCTAACCAAGCCCCGATTGTCGTAACCTTTTCCCCCTCTCTCGTCCTCTTCTTCCTCATTCTCCTATCTTATTAATATCATTTTCAATTAAAAAACAATTTAGTTAATTCTAGTGTTGACAACTGGAGCAATGGTTAAATTCATCGCAACCAAGACAAATCTAAATGAAATCGTCAAGATTTATCACCAACTCAAATGAAATTAGATTTATCTCCAATTCATACGAAATTCATGGATTGTTTAGATAATTCCCTCAAAAAGAAAATGACTAAACTTTGGTAACTTTAATGAAAAATGTGGTGTGGCTTAAGCAAAATGGCCCTGATAGAGAGAAAATGATGAGAAACGTTTTTGTTTTTCTTGTAGTTTCTGTTTTTCCTCCCCTACTTTAGTGAATTATAGCATATTTTCCTATTCAAATTAGCTAATAAAGTAATTGTTTTGTAGGCAATTGATTTTCCTATTCATATTTTGTAGGAATTAACCTAAATATTTTTTTAATTGGAGAAAAGGTTAAAATAATAAAAATAATATAATTAATGAAAAGAGATCTTTTAAATCTATAATTCAAAATTAAAAGCTTAAATAGGCCAAATTGAAAAAAATGCATATATCTTAAAATTTAGGGGTTAAAAGGATTTTTTTTAAAGAAAGAAAAAAAACTTAGAATGGAGGGAAAAAACTCATAGAAAGAGGTAAAGAAAAAGGGGTAAAAGACAAACATGTAGAGAAAAAACTAGATAGAGCTAAAAAATATATATTGGAGAGGAAAAAGGTGAGGAAAATGATTAATTTTTTAAAAAAAATAAAATAAAACTAGAGATAAACTTTTAAAAAAATAAAATCATGGAGAGGGTAAAAATTAGAAGAAATAAAGATAAATGTGGACAAACTTTTTATTAAAAAATACAGGTTTTCTAAAAGTTAGACAAAATAAAGTGGAATAGAAGGATGGTTTTTAAATATGAAATAATGGTCTTTTAAAAAAGAAAACCACTCATTCTTCTAACAAATATGATATATAACTTCAAATTATATTAAATTAATTATCACAAAAACGTTCTTGGAACATTATATAAATCTTACAAATTCAACATATGTTATCTATGTATTTTCATATATCTTTAAAAATATTTCTGCAAAACAAAAATTGTTGTCTTAAGATATCGAACATTTGTAATTTTAGACATTTAAAGACTTTGGTTACCTACATTCCCCAAAAAAACAAACGGGCCTCTAAGTGATTTTCAATGTTTTCAAAATCACTTTTTTATCATTTCCAAACATCACAAATTTAGAAGAAAAATGATTTTAAGCATGTCAAAAGTGATTTCGATTATTCCAAAAGCATTCCAAATATGTCATGTCCTTTATTCTCAACTACACCTGATGGAATTTAAGAATGATGTGAAATCAATAGTATTAAGACATCGTTTGGTAACCATTTCATTTTTTATTTTTGGTTTTTGAAAATTAAACCTTTTTCATCCATATTTCTTACCATGATTTTCATCTTTCTTAAGTACAATGGTTAAATTCTTAGCCAAATTCCAAAAGTAAGAATAAATTTTTAAAAACTACTATTTTTAGTTTTGAAATTTGGCTTGTTTTTTAAACAATCGATAAAGTAGATAACAAATTATGAAATTTGGAGGGGGCGGGAGTAGTGTTTATAGACTTAATTTTCAAAAACAAAAACTAAAAACTAAAGCCCTGTTTGGTAACCATTTAATTTTAAATTTTTATTTCTAAAAATTAAGCATGTTGACTTTTTGAAAGCCACTTTTTTTTTTAGTTCTCTGCTTGATTTTTTAAACCATGGGTGAAAAGTTGATAAGAAAGAAAAAAATTTGGAGGTGGAAGTAATGTTTATAAACTTGATTTTTTTTAAAAAAAAATACAAAATAAAATAGTTACCAAATAAAACCTAAATGAGACAGATTTACAGGATGAAAGAAAATATATACACACACTATGGACCTACGAAAAAAAAAGTTCCATGATGCACTTAATTGTGTTTTTTTTAAAAGAAAGGATTATGCAAAAGATATATTACACTTAAAAGGCATCTCAAAGTACACACTGATAGTGTGAACAAGATATTCATCTCATCATTTCCTCTTCTTCTCGATTTTAAGTATTATAATACTGCTCTTTTCATTCACCATTTGACGTGTAATTCAACTATACATTATTTTATTTCATAAATCTTACTACTATCCAATTTAGTACCATTCATCTTCACTACCTTTACGAACTTCGTTAGATTTTTCATAGTTGTTTGGTTTAAATGTGTTGGATATATATAGTGGAAGAAAGTGAAACCATTAAATTTTAAAATATAAAAATAAATTTAATTGTATAGATTAAATTTATTATTTAGGAACTTTCAAATTGGATTGAAATTTCAAATTAAAATGATGTTTTATGTACAAATTTAATATGTATAAAAGTTAAATTTGTAACTTCTTCAATTTGAATGAGTTATATTTGATTTTTGTCAAGTAACAACGCAATTGAGTTAAAATTAACAAATATTTCAATTTTTGTATTTATTTGATTTGATTTTGTATTTTTTAGAGTTATTAAGTTGCTAGCCTATAAATAACAACTTGGTTCTTCATTGATAGCATCTCATTCCAAAGTGAAGAGTTCTCTCCTTCCTTTCTTCGGTTCTTGAGTTGAGTTGGAGTAAGTACCCAAAAGTTTTGCCAGATCCGTGTTGTTCGAAGTTGCAATTCTATTGAAGTTAGTTGTTGTATCCTGTTGAGACGACCGTTATAGTCTGTTTGCAGCCCGTACAGAACAAATGATTGTTTTCAGGATAACGCTTATTACAAGGGTGTCTCAACTACGGTTTGAGTCTCAAAAGATTTGTAGGTTATTTTAGGATTTTTGTTATTTTCATATCTAAGCATTGTCACACCATCTGACTTTTGTTGGAGTTTGAATATTATACATTGAGTGTATTATTTCTAATAATTGAGGTGTAATCAGTTTGTTAGTGTATTTAATTCGATATATATCCTTTTCCCTAACAAAATGTTATTACTTAGTCTTTTCTGAATCAAAATGTTGAAATGCTGCCTTTTAGTATTTATTTCTCCATTCAAGTTAATGGTAACTTCTAAGATAATTTTGTTGTATTCGTAGGAAAATAATGTCTCAGAATATAGGATCTTAGTAGAGTCGAAAAGAAATCCAAAAATGGGGTCAGGCCCAGAAGGAGAGGTGGTGATAGAAACAAACTCCCATCCTTTTCCACTTTATGACTGAACTGAAAATTAAACTTCAAAATTACACCACAAAAGGAAATTTGTTCTTATAGCCATTCATTATCTTGAAAAACTAAGAGTACCAAAAGATTTCTTCAGATTTCCATGTTAAATGAGATTCCTTACCTGAACCAAATGTCAACGCTAGATTGAAGATTTGATATCTCTTCCATTCCCCAATAGCTTTACTTCTAAAAGGCAACACCATGGCCTGAAAGAAATCTCAGATTCATGATAGGCATGACAGAACTTATCAATCTCAAACAGAACTCTCATAATCAAGAAGAAACACAGACTTCAAAAATCCACCAATGGCTTTTGGACCAGACACAAAATAGATAAGTTCTCTGTAGCCTTTCTTACAAAAACTAATACTACTGTACCTTTTTCTTTCTTTCTTTCTTATATCAGTTGATCAAATGGTCAGTTAATCATTGACCAAATGGAGCTGAGGCACCTGCATTGCTGTAATGAGATCTTCCGTATATCTCTGTTTTCATGTACAATGAAAGGAGTAAAGATTGAGAAGCCCACAGGTAAAGGCAAGCAATGATTAGACAGAAAAATGTACAAGAAAACAAAATGTCTACAAAAAAACAGCTAAGGCAATAACATTACATGGTGGCAGCAGTCCTTAGCAGTTAAATGGAAATATTTACCTAGTAATAGTTGCTCCTCAGTATCAGCTATCATTAATGGTCAATCTTTTCTTAGTCAGTTTCAAGGTTTTGATAAATCAGATTCTGACAGATAAGCTTTTTCTGATCTATCCATGATTTATTAATCTGCACCACATAATTCTATCTTCCAACTAAAAGTGAATTGCCTTCTCTAATTGTTATATGTTGTTCTTCTACTCTCCACTTGCATTTCAACCTCTCTTTTCCATAGCATCCATGACACCAAGATCACCATTGAGACAACTTCTGCAAGAGCAACAAGAACCTTTCGAGTTGGAGGATTACCTTTTTGAGAGAGACTACTACTCGAGAAAGAGCTTGAGTAGCGGCAGTGGTTTTGCCTGCAGCGGTGGAAAATTGGACAGCATTATGAGGTTTGGAAAGGGACTTGTAGAGATTAATAAGATGCTGAAGAATTCGTGTAAGAAGCTTGTTTCCATCAATAAGAAGCAGCAAACTAAGGATTTGGGAAAAAATGGTTGGATTTTTAGTGTTGGCTGCAAGAGAGTTGCAGAATCAGACAACTTTTCTTCTCCCTGTAGCTCCCAAAAGATGGTCTGTTCCGTTTCTGAAAAAGATAATGAAGAAACATCGCCTCCGACAAGAAGACAACATGCTAATTCATCAACTTCAAACACTTTCCAAGCTCCAGAACCCTGCAACTTTCAAGTACTGAAGGTACGGCCATTCTCCTTGAGTCTCGGTCCAAATCTGTTCACATAGTTTTCAGATTAAATTATGGCAACTTGTCCAAGACACCAAATTCATCAAATCTATTTGAACTGCGAGGCATTTTTGGATCATATGTACATTAACAGAAATACAAAATGAGCAGTCTATCATTTACAACTTTCTGTAAACATGAATGAACCATATAACATTTCTACAGTTCTTGAGGAAATTTAGTTTTCATTTGAACTAACGACACCAAACAGGCTGCGGCAGGAAAAGAGCTGGTATCTAGGAGTATGAAACCAAGTAAGCAACTCAGACCTGGATTAGACAATGATTTTCATCTTCCATGTCCATGAAGTTACCACCCTATATACATATACAGAGCCTCTAATGTCTTTCAATACTTCAACACGAATGAACAATGAACGAACATGAATCCATCCAATATTATCTCATTACCCCCTTCCCCAAGAAAAAAAAGCAGCTGTAACTGAATGATCTGAACTTGTTTAGGACATGAAAACAGGGAAGCGGAGTCTAATTCAAGCAAGACCAAACGATGATCGATTATGCAATGGCATTCCTCTACAGAAGAAAGTTCCAGAAGACTCAATTCTGTCAGCCACTCTCTGGGAATTACTTCTTTACTCTGCAGCAACGGAGAAAACAAGTGACATGGAGACTGCAGAACTGCAGGAACTTGTAACATCCAATCCTGCATCTCAGCTCCTGATATCAAAAAGAGTAATACATCAAACAAAGCAGCTACTTTTTAACTGTGTAAGGGAAGTGGTGAAGGCCCATTCCAAGCAAGGCAGTCGAATGGGTTCTGAAGAAGCTAGGAGGATCATCTGTGAGAAGGAAGCCATTGGGAAAGAAGCAAACTTATCAAATTTACTCTTCTCAGATTACTTCTTGTCAGCAGCAGAATGGAGGGATTTCAAGCCGCAAAAGCAGCTTATAGGAACAGAGATTGGAGAATTCATTCTCAAAGAGATCATTAATGAAGTTGTAACTGAACTAACCGATAATCTATGACCAACAACCCTCTGTCTTCAGCTAAACCAAGATTTCAATGCATATATTCTCCAGATTAAACATGCCAAAAAAGAAGAAAAGACAAAACAAGAAGCATTCTACATCATTTAGTATATAGAAGTTTCCCAATGTTCTAGCCAAAAAAAGAAGAGAGCGTATATGGCAACATCTATTTTGGGTCCAACAATCATGAGGTAAATTAGTGTCTTATCCACTAAGCTAAACTCAGATTGACGCGTATGACATCTGCTAGCCAAAATACTGATTTGTTGATTGCTATCAGATATCAATATGTAATGCAGCAGTTGAGATCTATATCCATGACACATTTGACACATGCATATGCGTGTGTATACTCACATCCTAGAAGCTTCACTCAACCACGTAGGGACAGAAATTTACACTTTAGGAAGAGAGGAGATACTAATCAATAGGCAATCTTAAATGAATTTGGATCTCTCAAATCATTTCATGAACCTACTGCTTTTCGGAAAAAAAAAAAGCCAAAACCATTTTACAAGCTCGTTAATATCTCTTGAATACTACAAAACCACCTATTCAGATATTAACTAAATCATTTCAAATAGAAGACACGTTGCACGACCTGAGATGTCTATTCAATAGGATTGTCGGCATAAAGTGATTCCTCCCGTTGTCCATTTCAGGTACAGTAATCCATCAAGCAATTCATTTGTCTTTCATCTTTTGCTTTTAGAAAGACCAGACAGGTACAAAATGTTAAAAATTATCGACAAAAAAGGTTGAAACTCTGACCAAAAAAAAAAAAAGAAAAGTATTAAGTTATATCAACCACAATGTGCTGTAAACACAATTTTGACGAACGATGTCACAAATTAGTACACTCTTCCTATTGTTTTCATTCTGGTTACGATTCCTGCTGTAAAATCATCTTTAAGATAGCCTCAATAATCGAACTTCTGTCTGTAAAAAGAACCGCAAATTTGCAGCATATGGATTTACTCTCTAACAGAATTACAAAAGATGTTAAGGGAAGATGCTGACTTACAAAACCAGCTCGCAAAATAAATAAAATGGCTTCCAATCAAATGGCTGGTTCATCATATACGTCACTAACTCCTATAAGGAAAACTACAAAAGTATGTATCCACTAACAGACAATGGAAGAATGATAACTGGGCCACCCTTCATCTCCTCTTCAAAAGAATCCTTTTCCGGAAGTTTATCACCACCACCACCACTGGCTCTTATAATCACATTGATCATGCCGGTGGACAGCTGACCCCTCCGAAACGTCGAAGGAAATTCCCGATATCGAGAACAAAGGACTATTGAATTTCACCATCCTCGCCAAGCTCCCCGTCTTCAAGTTCATCATGATTTCTACGGGAACTGTCTCGATGATCTCTCTTGTGCCTTCTGTGCCTACTCTCACTGTCTGATTCAGGTGAATATGCATGCTGCCAAGAAACATAGAGAGATTTAATTTATGTTATCATTAAAAAAAACAAAGTCACAAGCATCTACAAGGTCATTCACGTGCCTTCCTTGATTTTTTTCGGTCACTGCCATGTTTGCGGGACTTCTTAGACTCCTCTCTCTCATCTTTATCAGAAGCACCATCATCAGTGGCACTATGATGTCGCTTCCGATGTTTCCTATCTTTGTCTTTGTCCCTTTTCTTGTCTTCTCTGTAGACATGAGTATCACTCATATCTACATTTTCACTATCTGTTTCATCCTTCTTGACCCGGCCCTTTTCTTTTTCACGCTCCCTGTCCTTCTCCTTCCGCTCTTTTTCCTTCCGCTTCTCCTTTTCCTCTCGTTCTTTTTCCTTTTTAGCCTGTGAAAATAGTTCTCTTCTCAGGAGGAGAAAAACTTCCAAACAGTTGATCATTACACATTTGTTAAAGTTGTCAAAGAACCCATCTACTTTAACAGAGGAATTGGATTACCACGTACTTCTTTTTTTTTAAATAAATAATTACCGAGGACTTTGACTTCAAAAATAATAATAATTCCAATCCAAATAACAGTCATAACTTTTTTGTTAGAAACTTATTCGAAGGAAAAAGAACGGTCACCATTTCTTTCATTTAAGGAAACTTGGTTTCTTATATAAAATTAAATAAATAAAATCTAAGCTATAACAACCATACAAACCAAAAGGCATCGTCCAAAAGACATCTCTAAGCAAATACACTAAAAAGCCTTCACCCAACGACTCAAAAGTAGGACCTTCAAACTTATCGAGAATAAGAGGAAATGTACTACACCTTCTCCTCCTCACGCTTACGTTCCTTCTCTTTTGCCTTTTCTTGTAAATGCATGATGTATTCCTCAAAAACTTCCTTCGCGAAGCTCTCTTCCCCAATTGATCTAATCCACAACAGAAGAAAAAGAAAGTCCAAATAGAACAGAGATTTGAGTACTTAAAAACGCCATTATAATAAATAACAGAAATCTTTAAGAGCTACCTATACTCTTCACTCTCTTCAAAAAGCTGTTTGCTATCCTCCCAGTTGGAAGAAGTTGTAATCTCCTGCATCACAAATACAACCATTGTAGGTCAGCTTGCTGTAGAGAAAATAATCAGCCAAAATTGGGCTCACATCTCATCAACAGTTTAAAATACCTTGAATGACTGGAGCAGTCCTGAGAAGTCATCAGCTAGACGTTGGCGCCTTTTGACTTCTTTCTCCTCCTTCTCTTTGGCTCGTTCTAGTAAGTCCTCATATACAAGCTTCAACACGGTAGGAAGGGTATTATTAATATCCCAAAACACACATCATGTTCACTTATATGATGATTGCCAATACAAACCAAAGGATGCAAAATTAAAGATACAGACAAGGCAATGAAGTTTTTCAGAGAGGAGGATTTATGGGCCTAGAGTCAACAACGGGAATTTGGGAGTAGGAATGCATTCACAGACGCAAACTCAGCGTTCGGCTTTCCAGGACTAATTTAAAAACAACCCGATGTTTATTTTGGACGTGTCATCCCTGCATAGGGACCATGCTAATCTTCTCTGTATCATTCCAATTTTATCGGATGTCTCCAAAGGGACAAAACAACCATATATTTATAGGATCAAATATTGACATCCTAGTCAGATATTATGAGCATCGTAGTTATCTCAACTTATGAGATCAGAATGCAAATTTTGTTTCAGGAAAATAGAAAAATGAAACAATACAAAAATATTATACATGACACTAGTACAACAGCTAAAGTTAAGAATGTCGTAAATCTTTAAGTAAAACCATATAATCGGAGGGAGAGAGAGGTATAGTTAGTGGATAGAAGGGTTAAGTGGTACCTTAAAATTTATATCTGAAACTGCAAGAGAACCACCCTCTTCAATGGCAGCCTTAAAGTCATCAAATGTCCATGATGAAGTAATGGTTATCTGAAAAGCATTCCCTTAAAATTACAAATGGATTCAGCAGCAGAAACTGTTAATAAAGATTGTGATTATACTACCTTCGCTGCCTTCACCACATCTTTTATCTGAGTTTTTTCTTCATGATACTGCAAGTTTGGACAGATGGGTCGTAAATGTGAGCTTGAGAGTGAAATTTCAAAACCAACTAGGATTCAACAATAATACAACCGCAAACATTTGAACTAAGACATAAAGATGTGCCAAATTACGGAAATAAAATGAGAAATCCGTCAATGCACTTTGAAACTATTTGTTGGGAGTAACAAGAATGCGGCGGTCTTGGAATATTCTTTTCAGGTTAACATGTACCTTCAAGAGGATTCAAGCTGATGAACAGAGGAAAATTCACTGAGCAACAAAATTTGTAAATGCAATAACTCCTATCATCAGCTAAGTTTAACAGTTGGTCCCCCTTTCTCTAATGAGGTCTTTGTGGGCTTAGTTTATTTTGTATGCGCTTGTATCCTTTCATTCTTTATCAATGAGAACAGTCGTTTCTATCAGAGGAAAACTAAGATCAGTTAGACTAGGAACTTGCTGTCAAAAAAAAAACAACTGAATTACCATAAATCTGGATTCAATGTATTTAATTTGCCAGCCAAGAAGTCTGTAGCCAACTTCATTTGATACAATTTCACAACGTAGTTATGTATGCATAGCAAGCACCATTACTCAATTATATAGACCAAAGTTTTCATTCATTGTTTTGATTAGATGGGAAGATCCGAAGATGTTACTTCTTGAATGCTAAAGTTGCTGCAAGTTAAAATGTTGGAAACTAGACATTAAAAGGTCAGCAGAGGCCTTTCGACGAAAATCACACCTCTAAAAGGAAAATGCTCTATGGCTTTAGGAAGTTGGTGGTCTCATGTTATTCTCAATCATCAAAAGAATTTCTACCAGGGAAAAGACTCGAGGACAAAAGACATGCTAAATACCTTTATTCACAGTGCATTTCCTGGTATATTTACTCACACAGTATGTTAATTATTTTTTTGTATATAAGCGTTAGATACTGGAAAATATATTCCATGGAAGAAAGTTGCAAAGGAAATTGAGTGTGGAAAAGGGAGGAGAAAAAACAGCAAAACAGTAATATAAGATAATAACCTTATTCTCTAATTCCTCTATAACATCCTCAAATAAGTCCTTTGGTGTTGAGCCAGATATATTTGATGCAACGGCTTGATACTGAGGCAACTCCTTAACCTAGCAAAAAAAAGAAAAGAAAAATGAGGAAGGGGTGGAAAGATTCCTATCGAAATTTTCACGCTCTGCAGCAGATTAAGAAGTTCTGTACCTTCATACAGTAATCACGCCAGAAAGTTTTAGCTGTAAGAACACCGGCAGTAATGTGTTCTTCCATGAGTTTGCGGAACTCGTCACGGTTTTTTCTTTCAATTCGCCGCACGCGTTCCTTCAAGTGGTTAAACATGAATGTCAGTGTCTTATGCACTTAACAAGGGCGCAACTATCATAAATGATAAAATGACTTGTACAGTAAGACCTTTTGTATCTTCTTCTGCTCCTCCTCCTCCTTTTCCAAGTCACGTATATAGTCCTGTCCCAACCAAATTTGGCATAGAATTTAAGTTCGAATACACAACCAGCAAATCAAATCAAATAAAAAAGAAAGACATACCTGGAAAATAAGCAAGCGATCAAGTTTCTCAAGACGTGAGCATCTTTCGTCATCTTCCAACCGATCTTGTACTTTCCGCCACTGGCTGCTCACCTGAACACCAGAAGACAATCAAGAGAACACGCATAATAAGGAACAGGTAAATTTAATTTTGTACATCCCAAATCCTTGAGGAAAATACCTTTATGTAATCACATGACTCGAGAAATTTCCTATATTCAGCAATATTTTTCTTGTGCTCCTCTGCAGCCCTTTCTTTTTCCTGAATTTAAGAGAGAATGTCAATGTGAATGTTCCATTATCTGGAGAAGGGTAATTTCATAGACTTTCTACGTAAAAGAGGTTATAGTATCAGGTTATCAAGCTAAGAAACATGTTTTTCCAGTTCAGCTATTCGCCATTTTTGGTAAGTTCTTCATGCAGTCAATACAATTTCAATTTTTTTTATTAAAAGCAAAATTCTTTGTCACTTTTTAGTTTCCCTACACTACCACCGACTCACATACAAGCCTCCCTACATAAGGGAAATTTCTCATTGAATGGTGCACATGCACGTGCATGAATAACTAAATGATTCCTACCTTCCTCTCAAGTTCCACTATGTAGCTTTCGAAAAGATCCTCTCGGTCTCTAGAACGTTCAACAGCTTTGAACCGCTCATCATTCTCAAACATACTAACAGCTTTGCTGTCCCACAAAAAATTCAAAGGAAAAACTATAAAGTCAAACAGACTTTACAAGTAGTAAGATAGATAAATAATGACAACAAAAAATAATAACTATGCAACCAACCTCCATCTGGTAGACGATGTGAGTTCCTTGGACTCCTGAGAGATAAATGAATATGAAAGCAAAAATCAGCATCTTTAACAATATTATATAAGAATAGAAAGGACATGACAGAAGAAATTGTATGCACAAACTTACTTCCAACATCTTAGTGAACTCCTCACGAGCTTTTTTTTGTCTTATGCGTCTTTCTTCAGCATCCAATTTTTTCCTATGTCCCAAATACTAAAAACATAAAACTCATCAAAATAATCATAAGGTATGGTCTGCCTTTGTTGCAAAGAAAAACTGCTGGGGAAAAGGGTGAACCAGAGCACCAGAGCACTATTTCATCTCAGTCATTTCAATAAAACTTCATTATAGTCCAATCATATCAATACCTCATGGAATGCTTGCTTCCGCTCACCAAGAGTTTTCAAGGCGCCATATCTTTTGTCATTAATTATTTCTCGCATAGCCTGATCAGATTGAATTAGCATGCAATAAGATAAAAATTGAAAAAATGTACCATTAAACTTGAAAGAAGTCTAAACCAAACAAACCTGCTCCCACGTCCAATCAGACTGAACATTTACAGATTCCAGAAGAGCTTTAAATGCATTCTTTGCCTCCTAATGTTAAAAAATATATTTTTAAGAGAATAAATACACTAATAATGAAAAAAAATACATCTTCACTATTACACCCACGGGGCAGTCAATTTTTGTTTATCTAAAAGTATGACAAGAGAACATGTTTTTCAGAAAGTACCTGCTTGTTGGCAAATACTAACGGTTCATCATCAGCAGATTTTTCCTCTAAAACGGTCTCATTAACTTTTCCTGCAACTGCCATTCCCTTCCTTGCTTCCTATCATGACTCCAAAAAATTATACTGAAAGCTAGTAGACAACTATGAGCCAAATTCAGGAAGGTGAAAATAGTTGGTAGATGAACTAACCAACTTAACCTAGCTTATTTATTCAAATTTAGAAGTAGAAAGATCTTACTTAAAATAAAGTTTCAGAAAAGAAAATAAATCAATATCACTTATCAGGCAAGATGTTCTAGATTTTAATCTCCTAGAAATTACCTCAACGTCTTCCGTGGAAGTCCCATCAACATTATTTTTGACATCTTGAGATGCAAGACTTTCAAAAGGAGGCCTATTAAAAAAAAAAGAAAAAAGAAAAAAAAAACAAATAACACAGTCAACAATGAGCAGAACTAAATTTGTATAATACTCGCACTTGAAGCTGCTATCCAAAGGAAGAGTGGATGTGGAAACTATATCAGCAAGACTAGTGCATACACTGACGAAGCATTGGCATGGACCACAGCAGGAGGACCAGTACCTCCAGAAGCAGCAACAGGTTGAGAAGAAACTGTTCCAATCACACTAGTTGATGAAGCAATGGGTGTGCTGGTAATAGCTGATGATCCAGAAACCGCCACTGAAGGAGAATTGGATACAGAAACAAAAGGAGTGACTGGAACTGGACTCATTGCAACCCCAGGGACCGTTGGAGAAATGCTAGAGTTAACAGAAGAAATTGCTGGTATTTCAGCTTGGGAGAGACCAGCAGCAGGTGTAGGTTGAGGTGTCGTAACAGCTATATCTGTTTGTGTTCCTTGGGCAGCTTCTTTCTGAGCCTGCTCACGAGCCAACTGCGAGCAAATCTACGAAGTTAGATTGAAAGCCAAGAAATCCTTTTGAAAGAAAAAATGAGAAAGAGATATGAAAGTTGTAACCCATGGTTTCAACCTTCAATTCTTCTGGCATGGTCCACTTCGATTCCTTCGTCACCTTATTGTAATAGTACCTATTCCAACTCCATGGTAAACAATTTGAGTGCAAGCTTAATCATGAAGATCAAAGTATGAAACACACCAAAAAAAACTTGAATATGTGAACGCGACAATGCTAATGAAAAACTGGAAATATAGGAGCTGAGGACAGAGACAAAAGAACCCACTTTCTTCCATCTGGAGCAGTAAATTCCTTCCAGACAGTTGATGCATCAGCCCTCTGTAACAATTATTCGAATCTTAAACACGGTTATAGTTTCTTGGGAAAAGATATTTGAGCTAGTTGTACGACTAGGAAAATACAGAGTTGTAAAGATATAATACCAATTATAGAATACAAAAGAGGACAATAAAAAACAATAGTCAAACAAAATATCCAATAAAGAAAACCTTTACACCTTATTAGAGAATATATATACAGAAATAAACCGAAAGAAGCTAAACCAATAACTGATATAAACACATACCTAGAAAGATCATACATGATTCCTGGATTAACAGAAGTTCCAAAAAGTCATGATTTCAAATTATACATCCCAACCCCAAAGAATATTATTCCACGGAGTGACAGAGCCACTATACATCCCAAGATATTGAATATGAATGAAAAGAAAATATTAGAAGAGAATATCTATGACCGTGAATTTTGTCTAGAGAAGCCCTTTCTTCAACATTATAGGTACAAATAACAGATGATTAAAAAAAATGACGATTACCTCAAGTGGTGTCATAAGTTCCAATGGTTTCTCCCAACTAGACTGTTTGGTTTTTTTGTTGTAATAATATCTGGATAGAAAATCATTTTCGCAAGAGAAATCAAGAAAATTGCAAAGTGCTAGAAACAGTGGAAAAATTATACATACAACCTGCAGAATGACTATTAATAAATTAACTGTGTAGCCACAACATCAAGTTGACAAATACTTAAACTTGGATTTTAAGAAATCTAAAAGCTATAACCATGGTGATAAATACAACATCACCTTCTTCCATCAGTCGATGTATGCTCTTGCCAATCAGATGACGACTGCTGATTGAAGACTGGAGCATTGGCAGCCTGATGTTACAAATGGCATGAAAAAAAACCCATCAGGATTCAGAGATCAGCATCTTAATAGCACTGAGGAGTTAACATTAGAAATCTGTCTTAATTTCTCAAAGAAAAATATTGTGTTAGTCCTCTTTTAAGAAAAATAGACCTTTACTTTTTGCCCAATGTGGACGTTACATATAGAAGTGTGTGCGCCTTACAGGCTTATAAAAGAGCTACCATTTTGAACTAATTACAGACCTATAGTAATTACATGAAGATTTTGAAGGGGAACACCAAGAAGAATAATGTAATTTAGCGAAAGCACTCACTCTTTCCTTCTCGTATCACAGACCATAAATAATTGCTTTTATGACACTAAAACAAAGAATTTCAGCCCTTCTTTTGTATCAATGACTGAAAAGCAACTAGTTGTCAAAAAGAATAACAAGGAGGATTCTAAGATTTATATGTACATCCTATCAAAAACCTATCATTACTGAAAATTTCATACGTTTAATTCAAGCATAAATAATAAAGGCAATGAAAAAGTCAATGAAACAAGCGCACTATGAAACTGCCTGAAATCTACTATGGGGCTCACTTCTCCCAAAACATATGATACTATTCATAAAGCAATGCAGCTTTGGGAGACAAATTTTCAGCAGTTTCTACGGAGTCCTCAAAAGCCATAAATCACACACGTTGTGTGTAAACCATATTAAGCACCAATTAATTAGGCCAACACCCCCCCCCCCCCCACTTCTCCGCCCATGCAATCTCTAGTTGTCTCCACAAATACTCACTCGGGGTCAAAACTTTCCCCAACTTATCATATACATCCCTACCTTCATCCATCCTTTCCTAAGACCATTTATCAAGGCCCTGATAAATAAGCCAACACTTGAAATGTGCTAAAAGAAGAGAAATGACAATTACAAATTACAATGAAAAGAATAGAAACAATAAATTGAAGTCCATCTCCTGCATGTTTTCATACAAAACCTATATCACCCCTCCAATCAATGAAGCAGACAAAAGTAAACAGGAAAAGCAGATCATACTGGGTTTAAAGCAGAAACAGAAGAATGCTGGTTAGCTTGATCGATTGGTGAGATAAGGTTTGTAGCCTGGCTTGCAGAAGACATCCAAGGTTGGCTATTAGCAACACCAACAGGTGCATGCATTTGTGACATTGGCTGGAACTGAGAAATGAAACCAACATCATTCGGTGTCAGTCAAAAATGGACAAAGAATATACTAGACAGAAAATAAAATAAAATACTGTCTTCTCGAATTAACAGAAAAGCAAGTAGACAACGTAATGAAAGTGAGGATTACAGTATATGGTGAAGAAAGAGGTAGTCCATGAGCACCCAAGCCATGCATATGATTATTTGGTGCAGGCACATTTTGCTGGGACTGAGGCGGGACAGAAGTAAGCGGCCTTGTCTGAACATAAGGCATTTGTATAGCCTGGGACGAAGGAGTGACATAGCTAGGATGGCCGGGTCTTGGCACTAACTGCGGCATTGATTGAGGATATTGATGTGGCTGGACTTGACCAGCTGGCCCTCCAACATTTGATGAAGATATATTCTGCCCTGCTAACTGGAACTGTTGGGCAGATGATGAAATGAATGTCTGGCCTGGTTGTGCAGGGTTAATTGGTCGATACTGCAGCAGAAAAATCTCAGAGACTCAGATCAACTCTACAGACGTAAAATAGAACATAGACTTCACCAAATATCATAACAAATAGAAAAAACCAAATAAAACCCGGCAAGAATCAGTGAACTAGAATTTTATAGTATGAACACCAATGGAAATAACCAAAAGAGCCAAACACTAATATGCCAAGAAGGAAGGGAAACAGTCCCAGGAATTTGTAAAATTATGATAATAATTGAACAAACGAACTAAATGTTTGATCTCAAGGCAGCAAGTGTAAGCAATAAAACGTATACAAGTACTTCTATATATAAACACACATACATACATATAACGAGCTAAAATCAGAGATGCCTAGTGAGAACTGAGAACTAAGAGAGAGTTCTGTTACCTGTCCACCTGAGGACTGAGACAGATTTTCCATTTCAGAGCATAACCGAGCGTCAAGCTTTGAGCATAAAAAAGGTAACTAGAGTTCACAAAACCAACAGATCAGGTTGCTAACTCCCAGATGAAGTCCACCAAAAGCAAGAAACAGAGACGAAACTGCAAACAACTTAGAAACGTTAGCTAATAAATAACTAATTGGATCCCAACGTATGTCCAATAAAAAAAATGTCTAATTTCAATTTTCAAAGGGTAGTTTCCTGGACGATGGAATCGGATCTTAGCCAACTTGTCAACTTCATACTCCACCCATGACTGGGTGGCTAAAGTAATCTACATTGCATGCCAGTAAATCACAAAATGTCATTCAACGTGCCCTACGAAAGTATTAAAGACGGCGGCAAGAGAACTTAGAATTATGTCAAATTTTCGTACAACTGAACGTCTCAATACGTCATTTATGACGCAAACGCCCGTATGGTTAGGCATGGAAATGAACAACGGTTAGACGGTCTAAATTCATGAAGAAGCAAGTAAACAATGGAACATATATCCCGTCCCGTCATCCTTCTTGTTTCCTATACATCCTAAACCTCCAAATTTCATAACAAGGTGTGAGGAAATACACCGACCGCATGCGGCACGAGTGAGAATATCACCGCACCCTTCACTCTCAAGATTAACAATCTCCAAGAAGCCACAATAATACCGTATAACCAGAAAATTGGCATGATGGAGATTTCAAGACGAGGGACACGGTCGAACAATGACAGACCGATTCCCAAGGGACATAAGTTTCCTATCAAATGAGTGGCGGAGAATCCAATTAGCTCCTCGATGCTTCTGCAAACCCGAATCCTTTCTTCCACTAGACTTCACTTCCTTGAGATAACCCGCGGTTATCTTTAAGAATATAAACAAATTTCAATACTTATGAAGAACCCACCTCCTCGTTAAACGTTTCTTTTTCAAATCCATTCCCTTTGCCCGATTGTTTATCGGAAACTAGATGGACGATGCAGAATCCAATGCACTAAAGAGCCTAAAGAAAAAGAGAGAAATAGATTACTCACAGTTAGGGTTGTTGTTTGAAGTAGCGGTGGGAGAATGGTGGCGCCAAAACCAATACTGGTAGCGGGAAAGGAACCGGAGTGGTCGGATCACGGTGGGTTCGATTGAGTTTTTAGGGTTTGGAAACTGATTGAGAGTACGGATTAGAGATTGAAAGAGGGGTTTTCGGCGGCTAAAAATTATTTACCACGTTCCGGAATTAACCCCTTAGAATTGGAATTGTGCATAATTCACATTCGCCGATCGTTATATAATGGCCTCCAACGGTCGGAGCCACCGTTCGCCGGTCAATCCTTTTGCAAGCTGTCTTTGACCGCGAGTTTGTGTTTTAAACATAAATTATGATTTAGAAAAAAATATATTAATTCTTTTTTCCAAAGATATTGATGATACAAGTAGTACAAGTGTACAACGGTTTGTCGGTTTCGGTATTGGGAGAAAACTAGCACCGAAAACCGACCAAAAAATTGGAATTGTGTAGTTTTGTGGTTTTTTTCATGTAAAGCCAAAGTGAACGAAAAGGAAAGATAATTTATGAAGTATTATCGTTGGATTAACATACTTTGCAACTTTTAAAAATTTAAATCAATCATTTTTTTATGAAAAAATTTAGATCAATACTTTTTTATTAAAAAATTAAAATCAATCAGGTAGTGAGTTTGAAAATTATGCCAACATAAAAAAGAAAATAATAAATCAATACAAAGGCAGTAGACTTGGACTTGGATTGATGGAAGTGAGCTTGATTTTATACACACATATATATATCGATCGGTCGATCGGTTTTCCAAATTTGTTATATAAAAATCGTAGACCGACCGACCTAGAGTCAACAAGAGGGTGGAGCCCCTTGTTCAAGACCCAGAGTCAACACTTAAAGGAACAACCTCTCTACTATCCCTGAAAAGCAGGTAGGAGTGAATTTCATCTTGCACCCTATGTCCCCAGCTATCTACCCGGTCTTACCTCTGAAATGGAGATTTATTGAACCGGCGTTGTTGAGCCAACCCTCACCTATGTAAATCTAAGGATAATCCCGAATAAACAGGATTTCATAGTTAACTCGGGGTTAAGGTTAAGTTACCTAAGTCATTGCTTTGAAATAGTCAGTCTTAAATAGTAAACAGAGTTATAAAGTAAAAGTGACTTATTTCGTGGTCCGATCTTGTGCAAACTCATTGCACAGGACGCCCTCACTCCTCATGTCTGACATGTACGAATCAGGATCACTTTGTATGTAGCACTTTACAACTCTTTGTAAAAACTACGGAGTGGGCCGCATCCGATAGTGTTACCAGAATAAGGCACCCAACCTTATTCATATACTATAGACCATTTTAACCATTTACTCGAACCTGATCCACTTTTATGTCTCCACATAAAGTTCAAGTATTCATGTAATAGTCATTTTAGTTTATTGGATTTATTTATAAAATGAAATAAACAATTCATATATTCAATTAGGGGTGTTTGTGGGTTGGGTTGGGTTGGGTTTAGGGATATTTTAGGCCCAACCCTATGGTTTGGTTTGTATATTTTTCTAACCCAAACTAACCCTTGCTAAATTATGAACCTGAACCAAACCAACCCATAAAAAATGGGTTGGGTTAGTTTGGTTCCATCGGTTCCCTTAAAAAAAAAAAACTTGGAATCACCAATAAAAAACACATAAGATTCCACAATCCAAGAACGATATCCAAAATCTATTATAACAAACAAGTCTCCAAAATTCACAAGAAAGACCATAATGTCTACAAAATTCAAAATATAGGCAACAATATTTTCAAATGTCTATTGTAACAACCCCACTTTCTAGGACTATTAAAAAGGGAATCGCTACTGCATGCATGCATAAATATTCTCATTGAAGAAAATAATCATAATCTTAAACAACATTAAGTATATACAAAAAATATTCTAACATATCTCAAAATCTTAAATTGTTCAACTCGTGCATCCCTTTTAACAAGAAACAATTTATAAAAAAAAAATGAATAAATAAATAGTTAAATTACTTAATTAAATTATGATAAATCCATGAATGGATAAAAACAAAACATGCGAAAACATAAACAGTCAAATGCGAAAGCGAATTCTGGTTCCTTTGGCACTTTCACGGATTCCTCTTGTTAGTCACCCGAGTGTCCTTGCCCTTACCTGAAAAAAAATAAGGATAAAGGTTGAGTATAAACTACTCAGTAAGTGATCCCATTACCGGGATCAGACTATGCATCAATGAGCAAAGAAAGAAAAAATAAAATTAGCCCGTGGCTCATACAGTTACATCGATTTTTGATGACGAAAGGAAAACCAAAAGACGTACTATCTTGCCTTGAAACGCATGTCTAGCGGCCCGTAGGCACACCGTCAAAACATGAAACATGAAAATAAAAGTAACATGAACGTAAACCTGTCGATTCATGCATATCTAGCGGCCCGTAGGCACACCGTCAAACATGATAATAACATGAACGTTATCCTGTCAGTTCACGCATGTCTAGCAGCCCATAGGCACACCGTCAAACATAGTAATAACACATGTCAAGGCAAGACAATAAACTGCTCTACTGGTCTATTCATGTATCACATACATAATATCAGTATTGATTATAATTTTAACATGCTCATAATACTTGTAACCACCATGCAACTAGCAAAACATAATATCAAACAAAATCATGCTCTAGAGTCAACCAAGTAACTTCATAAGTCTAATCTAGATCGTCTGGCACGAAGACACCAGTAATAGTATCACTTACCTCAACTTGGTCACAAAAGTCCACGCAAATAATTCTTTAAAACCTTTGAAAAACTTGAATCAACCCAAAGTTGTGGCTTGATCCAAGACAAATTCCAAAACTTGATTCAAGTAGCCAATCTGATTAAGAATTAATTCCAAAATCAATAACTTATTTTTTTCCACTATTACTCTCAATCCAAAAGAATGACCAACCAGTTTACACAAAACTTACCAAAACTAAAACTCTTCGATGAAGAGAATGGTCCTTTCTTTGTTAGCAACGCCTCGAAATCCAAATCCTGAAAGTCGACACAATGGGTAACACTAAAATCGTTTCCAACACCAAGAGGCACTTAAAAAAAAGACTCAACACCAAACCTTGCCCAAAACAATCCAATCTTACCCAATCTAAAAAAGGCAGTGGCGGGCGAACGGTGGCAGAAGCAAAACTAGACGGCGGGGCTGACGTTGGCGAGGAGAGCGGCGAGACAGCGGTGCTTGCAGTGGAGACGGAACGGCGAGGCTGATGGCGCTGCTCGCAGCGTCGACGGAACGACAAGGTAAGGCTGGCATCGACGGAACGATAAGGTGAGACTGGCGGCGCTGCTCGCGGCTTCGACGGAACGACAAGTGAGGGCTGGAAGGCAGACGGCGGACGGTGTTGGCGGCTAGGGCTGGAAGGAAAAGAAGAAGAAGGAAGGAAAAAAACGTGCATGCGGGTTGAGGAGAGAGAGAGAAAAGTAAATTTTATTTACTTTTTTTTTCTTCTTTTTTTTTTTTTCATTCCTTTAACCCTTTCCACAAATATATATATATAACCAAATTAAACTCTTCCTTTTCCATTAAAAAAACAAATTCCTTAATTATCTCCCCAAAAATATATATACTTATATATATATTTTCCTTTCCAAAAAAAAAATCTAATATACACATTTAAATATCTCCATAGATAACCAAATCTCCCAAAATACAAGCCAAAATAAAACTCAATTAATTCCAAACAATTAAATCATATTTTAGCTTGGTAAAAAAAAAACATAAATCTCATATAATTTATCCAAGTAGCCAATAAAAAAAAAACTTAATTACAAAATAAAAATCAGGATGTTACATCTACAAAACCCATAAGTAAGACTATAATGTCTGAAGGGGTATTCATGGGTTGGGTTGAAAGGTTTTTTAGACCCAATTCAATTGTTCGGGTTGTAAATTTTTTCAACCCAAATAACCTTTATTAAAAAATGAACCCAACCCAACCCAACCCAACCTTTGGGTTGATCGGGTCATTTATTTAAAATTTTATTCTAAAAATAAGCAAAACATAAATATGTAAAAGTCTAATTTAATTATTTTCATATATTGAATTAAGATTAACAACTCAATTTCAATTTATATAGTGAAAATTTTCTTTTTAAAGTGTAAAGAAACTACTTCTAAGAGTTGTTGAAGAATAAATTATTCAAAAAATATTGGAATTAAATAAAATTAAAATCAATATATGTATAAATAATTGTGTTATAAGTTAAAAAAAAATATTTTAAAGTTAATAATAAATTCGGGTTGGTTTGGGTTATATTAGATAAACCCGTGAACCAACCCAACCCATACAATTTTCATTTATTTGAACCCAACCAAACCCAAATGAGTTGATAACCCAACCCAAACCGCACGGATTAAGTTGGGTTGATTGATTTTTTCGGGTCATCGGGTTTTTTGAACACCCCTATATTCAATAACCACTTATTAAATTTTCAGAATAAGTTTTATTGTTTACAAACCATGAGTTTTAGGACATAAACCCAACAATTTCAATAAATTTTATTGACAGTGTTGTATTTTATTTTGTCTTAATAACCCTAAATCCGATAAACTAACATCCTAGACTGTCTTATGTGTAACGACCCGACCCCCTAGCACTCAAGTTAGGTCGTTACTAAACACATGCATGCATGGAACTTAAAACGACACCATTTTTATAGTGAAATAAATGCTAAATAAATAAGTTGAACTCAAAAGACCTTCATTAAATTCAAATATTAAAAATAGACGATAGGGTACCCATAAATGATAATAAATAGGTCTGAACATAAATCTTAATAGTAAGTTTCAAACATTAAATTGAAAGTTGAAAAACAGGGAAAGAAATCTAAATATCATGAGCGGAAGTATAAAACTGGTCTCAGTGGCTCGATCATGGATTCTGCTTGTTAATCGCCGGTGCTTTTCTACCTTTACCTGAAACAACAACATGAGTATAAAATACTCAGTAAGTAACCCTACTATTGGGGTCAGGCTAGGCATATATGTCCTCTAGATGCCTACCTCTAGTGGAAACATATAAACTTCTCTAGTCCTCATGAGACACATACATACATGAAAAACTAATTCTTATTCTACTGTAGTTAAGTATGCCCACTACCTCTAATAAGTCTCGTAGGACCCACAACCTTTGGTGAATCCCGAAAGAAACACAACCTTTGGTGGATCCCGAAGGAAACCACCACCTCTAGTGAATCCTAAAGGAAACACAACCTCTAGTGAATCCTGGAAGAAACACAATCTCTGGTGAATCCCAAAGGAAACACAACCTCTGGTGAATCTCAAAGGATAACACCACATTTAGTGAATCCCGAAGGAGACACAATCTCTGGTGAATCCCGAAGGAGACACAACCTCTGGTGAATCCCGAAGGAGACACAACCTCTGGTGAATCCCGAAGGAGACACAACCTCTGGTGAATCTCGAAGGAAACACAACCTCTGGTGAATCTTAAAGGAAACACAGCCTCTAGTGAATCCCGAAGGATAACACCACCTCTAGTGAATCCCGAAGGAAACACAACATCTAGTGGGCATCTAACTAATCAGTGAGGACACTATCACAATCTCAACATCACAAGTATCACAACATGGTTTTATAACATATATATACACCTCAATATCATGACTCTACAACATACATATGTGCCTCAATAACCTCATATCAAATACAACCTTATGGAATCAAATATCATCTCATGCTAGCATTCAAGTATCTACATGCACAAATAATCTTTCAGATCCTCATACAAGAACATACATCGGTTATACTATACTATCCATCTATCATGCTATGGTTCTGTCATAATATTCATCTATCATGCTAGCATACATCTAGTGTCGGCCCGTGGACAGTTCCGGTAATAAGATTACTTACCTCGATGACAAGTCTAACAAAAAGTAATCCACACCCTCCTTTAACTTAGTAAAATTTTTGAATCACACCCTGAATCAATAGTCAAAATTAAGTCCGACATTTAGGACTAAATTTCAAATACAAAAATACCGCAAACTCCACAAACAACTTTCCTAAAAATATGTGTTGATCCAGAAATTTGTTCTAAGCTTAGCACGGAGATACCAATCTATTCATAACCCATAATTAGAAATTTAAAACAAAATTTCCAGCATATTAACCCCTTCCAAAGAGCTTCAAATTCACATTACTTACCAATCACGCTCCAAAATTCCCTAAAGCTGAACTGTAATCTTACTAAACAGCGGTTCTTAACACCTTGAAACTTCAATCTAAGTTTCACAACATAATCAGTATAAGTAAATTAAATCTAAACTCAATAGGTGACCAAACCCATCCAATAAAACACAAACTTTAGATCTTACCCCAGATTCCAAGTTTCTGGCAAAAACCCCATGGAATGACGGCGAAGATCGTATCGACGGCTGGCCAGACGGAGAAGCGGCAGTAGACGGCTGGACAGATTTGGCAACAACACATAACCCATGAACGGCGAAAGACGCGCGTGACTTTAAATCTAGAACCTGCGGATGATTGGGAGTCAACTGCGACCAACGCGATGTGAGCGGAGGAGTGCAAAACTCTAGTGCGTAGAGTCGGCGACGAGGAGAGGCACGAACATGCGACTGAGAAGGGAGAGATCGCACGGTTGGGGCGACTGGTGGCACGCGTTGCTCGCGGACGGAACCGTTAGGCGAGACGTGTGGAGAAGATCGGCTGAAGGGGGTGGGGTCGATGCGACGGCGAGCGGCGCGGTCACGAAGTTGCGTCAACGGTGGCTGGAGGTAATGCTTCGGTGAGGGTGCTAGAGAAAATGAAAATAGAAGGGAGTTGAGGTCTCGGGTGACGTGAGGAAAAAGAAGAAAATGGTTTTGTTTTGTATAATAATAATAATAATAACAACTTAAAAGGAAATAAAATAAACCTTGTATTTCATTATTTTCCTTATTATACTTTATTTTATTAAATTCATTTCCTTCCCAAATTGAAATTAATTCCTGCCATTAATTTTCAAATTGAATAATTTCAACGTCAATAATTAAATTCCCACAATTACACGTAAGTCCAAAAATTCCAAAAATGCCCTCAATTAATAAAAATTACTGAAATTACATAAATAATAAAAATTTGGAGTGTTACATTATGAATCTTGAATTGTATGTGGAGACATACAGGGATCAATGTTCAAGATACTGATAGCATGAACAAGCATAAAACACAAGCTAACAGAATCATTAGGCACTTTAATTACACTTAATTTGAGTTACAAAAGCATATTAAAAATAATTTTACAAAAAGAGGGTTTCATGAAAGTATACCTTTGTAGAATCACTTCAAATATTATTGAATTCCATGAATTAGTTCTCTAAAACTCTAGTAGACTACCAAAAGAGTCTTCTCTACTATTTTCAGCCTTGGATTGAGTAGTGGAAACTCAAGATTGAGATAGATTGGGCAAGGGATTGGATAGAGTTTTAGAGCTCAAGAATTTTTAAAGAAATTTCATCAAATTTCATAATGCATGCTTTCAAAATTCTGAATGATGAAGTATTTAACAAGTTGTAACATGCAAGCACTCAAACATTAAGCCATTGACACCTCAACTAGCACTAAGTGAGTGTTCAAGGTGTCAAAATGTGAAAAAAAATGGGATAATTCCACTGACTAAATTAAAATTAAAATTTCATTAATTAATTTATATAATAAACTCAATTTCTAAAACTAAATTTATTAAATTTGAAATTAATTTTATTTAAATAAATAATAATAATTTAATATCAAATATTAAATTAATAAAACACCTAATTTAGACATGAATCTTATTTATGTAATCAATATTTAAATATTTTCAACTCTCCAATTTACGTTTAATTTCGATAAATTTAAACATTAATTATATCGAATATATAATTATCCAAAACTTAAAATTGAATTTGAACATTTCAAATTCAAAGCCCTAATTTTGAATTTGAACACTTCAAATTCACTCAATTTTCTATCCAAAGTGTAATGTTTTATGAGCTAGTGGAGAACCTTATGGACCTACAGATCATGAGCTCCAACGATTCGAGATTAATCAGTTAAACTCTTTAATCTGAGTTAATCAATATTCGTTAACTACTAAGACATACCACTATAGCTCGATGGTTGTACTTTCCTCACTGTAGATATATTTTTATCCACTTGATTTAACCATAATCAGTAAGTCGATCCTTCACATGTTGTTCATATTTATAGCTGGGTCAAAATTATCATTTTATAAACTATGTCCCTCTCGACCATGAGAAGGCGGGGCCCATTTGTTCAAGACCATGAATTAGTACTTAAGAAAACAACCTATCTGCTAACCTTAAAATAGGTAGGAGTGAATTCCATCTTGCAGGACTATGTCCCCAACTATCTATCCGGTTTTATCCCCAAAATTGGAGGCTTGTTGAGCAGCATTGTTGAACTACTCTCACATATGCAGATTAAAGGATAATCCGAAATAAATAGGAGTTCATGGTTAGCTCAGGATTAAGATCTAGTTACCCTAGGTCATCAAATTGAAATAGTCAGTTTTAACAGTAAGCAGTTGTATAAAGAAACAGTGACTATTTCGTGGTCCGATTTTATGCAAAACTCTTTCGCATAGGATGCCTCTACTCGCATGTCTCCATGTGAACAATTTCAAGATCACGTCACTTTTATCAATATACAAAGTAGACCACATCCATAGTTTCTCAGGACAAGGTATCCAATCTCATCCATATACTTGTAGACCTTTTTGGCTATATACTATAACTTGATCCACTTTTATGTGTCTACATAAAGTTACAGTATTCATATTATAGCTATGGATTCGTTTATTGGATTTTTATTACATAATGCAATTTTATAACACTTTCATTGAATAAATGCTTCAACAATACTTTTATTGATAAATAGAATATGTTTCCATGATTACGAACTACGAGTTTTAGGACATTCTCAACAATCTCCAACTTGGACTTAAACTTCAGTGGGTTACAATATATACATATATATACTATTGAGAAAAGAGAAAATACAATAAACTAGGGCATCTATATACCCTTTACATTCTCCCACTTGCTCTAGATTTATAAAGCTCGTAGTCCTAGTCCGACCAGGTGACCCTAAAAGACTTTAATCGTAAGGGCCTTTATAAACAGATTAGCATGATTATCTTCAGAGGCTATTTTCGTGACTATCACTTCTCCTCTATGTACTATCTTCCGGATGAGATGGTACTTTCTCTTGATGTGTTTCCAGCTTTATGGCTCCTCGGTTCCTTTGAGTTAGCAACAGCTCCATTGTTACCACAATACAGGGTGATCGACAGATGCATATTTGGAACTACTTCCAAATCTATCAGGAACTTTATGAGCTATACTGCTTCTTTTGCTGCTTCACATGCAGCTATATATTCAGCCTCCATCATGGAATCAGTAATACAACTTTGTTTGATGTTTCTCCACACTATTGCTCCTCCGTTAAGAGTAAATACTGATCCTGAAGTATATTTCTTAGAATCTACATCCGTCTAAAAATCAGAATCAGTATATCTCGTAAAGATCAAATCCTTAGGCCCATACATGAGCTTATAGTTCCTCGTTCTTCGAAGATACTTGAGGATGTTCTTAATAGCAGTCCAATGGTTTTATCTAGGGTTGGACTAAAACCTGCTAACGATTCCAACTGCAAAGCATATGTCGGGATGTATATATAACATAGCGTACATTAAGCTCCCGACTGTTGATGTATAAGGAATTCTTTTCATTTCCTTAACTTCTTGAGGTGTCTTAGGACACTGTTCCTTAGAAAAATGAATTCCGTGTCTAAAAGGTAGCATATTCTTTTTGGAATTTTGCATGTTATATCTTGACAACATCTTGTCAATATAAGATGTTTGAGATAGTGCTAGCATTCCATTATTCTGCAACTGAACAATTTGGATTCCAAGAACATATTATGCATCTCCCAAATATTTCGTTTGAAATTGCGATGCTAGCCATCTCTTTATGTTAGCAAGGAATCCTATCTCATTCCCAATGAGCAGGATATCATTAACATAAAGGACCAAGAAAGATATAGTTTTGTTGGCCATTTTCTTGTAAACACAAGGTTCGTCAACATTCTGTTCAAAGCCATCAGATTTGATTACAGTGTCAAACCTTATATTCTAGGGTCGAGATGCCTGTTTCAATCCATAAAGGATATATTAAGCTTGCAAACCTTTTGCTCTTGACATTGTTCAATAAACCCTTTTGGTTAAGACATGTAAATACTTTCGTCAAGATGACCATTCAAAAAGGTGGTCTTGACATCCATTTGCCAGATTTCATAATCATAGAAGGCAGCAATAGATAAAAGTATTCTAATCGATTTAATCATGATAATAGGACAAGGTTTCTTCATAGTTTACCTCATCTCTTTGGGTAAAACCTTTTGCCATGATTCTGGCTTTATAGGTTTTCACCTTACCAGTTTGGCCTCATTTTCTCTTGTAAATTCACTTACAACCAATAGGTTTAACCCCATCTGATTGATCTACAAATTTTCAGACATAATTGAAGTACATCGACTCCATTTCTAGGTCAATGGCTTTAGTCCATCGATCTCTATCTACATCTTCCATTGCCTATCTAAAGGTTAATGGATCCTTTGAGGCATCATCATATATGAAGACAAGAGTTTCTGCTAAACCCATATAGCGATCAGGCTATTGAACAATCCTCCCACTACGTCGAGGCATTCTGATCTCACGAGAAGGATGTGATGGAGCAACAATTCTTGTTGAAGGACCAGCTTGATCAACAACTTTTGTTGAATTATCTGTAGATTCTCTAGACATCTCATCTAATACTAGTTTACTACGAGGTTGATGATTTTTTTATGTGATCTTCTTCTAAGAATGTAGCATTTGTTGATATAAATACCTTATTTTCTTGAGGATCATAAAATAACCCACCTTTTGTTTTTTTAGGGTATCTTACAAATAGGCATATTTTTTAATGTCGTTTCAACTTCTTAAGGTTTTGCAACAACAGGCGTGTTGGGCATCCCCAAATTCTGAAGTGACATAAACTACCTTTACGTCTTCTCCATAGCTCATACGGTGTTTTTGAAACACTTTTTGAGGGAACCATGTTCAATATATGTACAACAACTTGTACTGCATACCCCCAAAAGGAGTGAGGTAATTGGACATAACTCATCATTGAACGAACCATGTCTACCAAGGTTCGATTTCTCCTTTTTGCTACACGATTCTGCTGTGGTGTACCAGGTGCTGTGAGTTGGAATTGAACTCCTTGTTCTACTACATAGTTCTGGAATTGTAAATCCATATACTCACCACCTCGATCTGATCAAAGTGTTTTTATCCTTTTACCTAATAGGTTCTCAACCTCAGTCTTATATTCTTTGAACTTTTCAAGAGTTTCAGACTTTTGATGCATTAGGTAAACATAGTCATGTCTAGAATAATTATCAACGAAACTGGCATAATATTCAGATCCTCCCCGAGCTTTGACATTCATCAGACCACAAAGGTTTGAATGCATAAGTTCTAGAGGTTCTTTAGCTTTGAGACCTTTTTCTGAAAAAGGTCTTTTAGTCATTTTCCCTCAAGGCATGATTCACATGGAGGTAAAGATCTGTCTTCTAACTGGTTTAGATGACCATTCTTTATCAATCTCTCAATTCTATTGAGATTTATGTGACCAAGTTTTAAGTGCCAAAGATAGGTATTAGGAGAAATCTTTCTTTTCCTATTTTGAGTTTTTGTTGTTTTGAACATCTCTATATTTAAAATGGTTTCTGCCTCAGTTGGTTTTAACACATACAAGTTATTTTCAAGTTTAGCTGTACACATTTGAAAACTTTTTGAAGTAATGAACACTTCATTTATATCAAAAGTGACTTTATACATATGTTCCAGCAAACAAGATACAAAGATTAAGTTCCTTTTCATTTTAGGTACATAATATGTTGGGGATGATGCCCTAAACTCTCGTTGGGTCCTGTAGTTTGTAAACATTATATTGAACAAACGCTTGTGATGTATTAATATATAATATTTTTCTTCACAGTTGTCTATGAAACATGAGATATTTTATTTGCTTTACCACAAACCAATAAACTAAGATCCCTGGTTGTCGTTGTAAATTAAGTATGTATGTGGAGACATATAGGTGGATCATGCCTTAAGTGATAACCAAAATGGTCTGTAGTATATGGATATAGAAGGGACACCTTATCCTGGTGACACTACAGATGCGGCCCGCTTTGTAGAAAAGTTACAAGTATTATGACTTGCTACAGATGGTCTGATCTTGATCATTCATGTGAAGACATGCGAGCGGGGGCGTCCTATACAAAGGAGTTTGTATAAGACCGGACCACGAAGTGTTATAGTCTCGTTATATAACATTGTTCATGACAGAGACTTCACTTCACTAGGATGACCATAGGTAACATGACTTAATCCTGAGTGAGTTGGGAACTCCTGCCTTTGAGGGCAGTTCTTTGATTTGCATGGGTGCGAGTGGCCAGATTGCCGACTCAACCACTTTGGGGATTCGTCTGATTGAGGAGCTGGGAACTCAACTACACAAGATGGAATTTACTCCTTTCGCGGAGCAGGGGTAAGTAGATAGATTTCTCCCTTAAGGGCTGATTTCAGGGCTTGAACGATGTGGTGCCACACACCTTCTCATGGCCCCAGAGGTGTCCACACATAGTAGGACTATGTTGTATTGTTTATTAAAGGGATTAGTGGTACTTAAGGAGTTAGATATAACTACAGGGACAAAACAATAAATTGGCCCAACTGTACTTAGGAGCATCTGTGAAGGGTTATAATACTGTTGACTGGTTATATCCGATGGACACATAAATATATCTGTGGTGAGAAGAGTGCAACTGTCAGTCTTTAGTGGAGTGCTTGGTAGTTAACGGATGGTGGATCTCGTGGCTAAAGAGTTTAATCAGCTATTCACATACCGTTGGAGCTTCAAGCCACAGGTCCATAAGGTCCCCTTGGTAGCTTAATGGATTCAAGTTGAGAATCAGTTTTTGGGTTTGTTTGAAATGTTCAAATTGACAAGAGGGGGTTTGATTATATATAATATGATTAAACTGGTCAATTATATATGATATAATTGACATGATGTATGAGATACATTAATTGGAGGAAAATGATATAAATATGATTTATATCTAGTGGAGGAGAAAATGACTATGGTTTATATGTTGTATATGATGTGATATTAAAACTATAGGTTATAAATATAATATGATAAGTTAGTTATTATATTTATTTATAATTAAACAATTATGAGATAATTGTTGGTGGTTTTCTCCATAACCGTATGTGAAAATGGGAGGTTGCATTCAATTTTCATAACTGAAGGATAAAATGAAAATAGTTTTCATTTTGCATAGAGATCGGACAATCGCTTCAGATTTGTACACTGCCCATTGTATAGTTAACGAAAGCCTACAGGATAGCTCAAGTTTTCCTAAACAATTGTGTACACGCGTAGTCGACCTAAACAATCGTGTAATGTTTTACTAAATGATCACACGCGAGAGCGATATTACCTAAACGATTAGACTCGATTTACTAAATGATCGTGCACCTGTTTCTAAACGATCAAGCACCCATCTATATGATAGACTCCAAATATCTCCTACTTGCTTGGTCGTTGAATACGATCGTAGTTTCCTCCTCCCCTCTACCAAATCCAATAAAGCCCACACCTCCTGGAATCTCACTCTGAGAATACCGAGGTTACTGAGTAGTAGTGTCCTTCTTGCTGCGTGTTCATGTAGAAGACCATTCGGTGGTGAGCGACAGTGAGATTTGGTAGACGATTGGCTTGGCGTGCACAGCGACAACGAGAGGTATTGTTCCAAGCGAGAGCGAGAGATAAAAAGAAGAAGAGTTCTTCAAGAGGTATGTATCTCGTTCCTTTGTATTTAAGTTTAAAAGCATGCCATAACTTGTTGTATGTTTGTGAATGCAATATTTCTATCACAATGAATTTGGAACGATCTTGCTTCCACTCATAGGTCCTCTTTGATAAGAGTTCCTTCATAATATACATTTTCAAGTAAAAATGTAGGAATCTCCAAAAAATAACTTGATATCTCCCACTGCTTCTACTGAAATGACTTCACCTATTCCCACCTTGAAAATCATTTCATTTTTTGATAGCTATTTTCAAGAACTAGTTTCCTGTAAGAAAGTGCGAATATGATTAGTGGCGCCTGAGTCCAATATCCAGGCTAAGTGAGAACTTTCCACTAAACATGTTTCTATTACAAGTAAATTGAATTTATCTTGATTTTGACTACTTATCTTTCTTTTTTGCAAGAAACTTAGGGTAGTTGCGTTTTCAATGCCCGTCGACGTTGGAATGGAAACATTTTCCTTTTGCAACTTCCATTTTGCTTTTATTGGTAGTAGACTGTTTCTTCCCTTTTCCCTTTTTCTTCATCTGGATACTCTTATCCTTCGAAGATCCAGATTTCTTTTCAAAGGGCCTTGAACAAGATAAAGCACCCTTTTGAAATTTCCTTTAGGAAACAATATTTGCTTCCCCTTCCTTATTTTTCATTAAAGATTGGTAAGTTTGGAGTTCATTGAGAAGAGTCATCAAGTTGTAATCAATCTTGTTTATTACAACATTCCTACGAAAAGTTAGAAAACTCTTCAGAAGAGATTCCATTATCATACTAACTTGGCTCTTCTCATCTATGACAACCATGTTTGCCTCAGTTATATTGAAGTGAACCATCATGTTCAGGAAATGTTCTCTAACAAAGGTCCCTTCCTTCATACGAGAATTATAAACGTATTTAATAGCATCAAGTCATGCTAAAGAGGACAGTTGTCCAAACATCCCTTGCAACGACTCCATGATCTATCTTGCAGTACCATGGTTTCGTACTTTTTGGTAAGCACATTAGATATGCTTGCCAAAATATAGGCTTAAGCCTTTTCATTTGCCTAGATCTATCTATCATAGATATCTCAAACATTTCGAGTTGCATTAGGATTGGGAAGAGGAGGATGTTCCTCCGTTAAAACAAATCTTAAATCATCAACTACTAGTATCATGTTTATGTTTGACTTCCAATTTGAATAATCCTGTCCATTGAATTTTTCGGAAGCTAAGAGTTGTATAATCAAGTTTGACATGCTGAAACATAAACAAATTCTATGAGTAAATTGCATCTAAATCCAATTTTAGCAAAAGTAGTAAAGTGCCCGTATTTCTTTATTTATTTGCAGCGATACTTTAGTGAGTTAGAATAAATGCTACCGAGCGGCAGTCAAATACTCCTTCACTAGAGCAAGACAACCTTAACCAAATACTATATCTAGAATAACTCTTATTCCTATAGTCATTTAGTTACCGTTTTCGGTCAAGAACTTACTAACACTTAGTAATTCTTGTAAGTGTGACCCTCCATTTTCAGATTTCATAGAACTTTATGAATATTCCCCCAAATTGGAAGACAATGTTCAAACTGAAACTAAGAAACCCTATTCATTTCTATGGTTTGGGTTGTTCGGAATCCTATGTTACAACCCTCCAAGGGGATCGCTGTAGAAACGACTAGCCAGTGCCACCTAAAAATGATAGCAGGTGCAACATAGGAATCTCATGGTTCAAACTAATGGAAGAGACCGTAGGATATGTTGACATATTTTTTGCACCCACTTATAATGAACTACTTCCCCTATTCCCCTTGATATTGACCTATACAAACAATTTCCGAATGGAGCAGTTGCGGTAAAAGCGACACGAAGCTGAGCATGGATCTCACGGTATGAACTCTTAGGGACGCGAGAGTAAAATAATATATCCTATATACTATTAATCTCCCACTGAAGTGTTTTATTTATTCGGGTATCTCTTGTACTTAGGTATATTTCGGCTAAAAAACATCCTAAGTTTTTGTGGTTTATTGATGTGTGGAAAATGGAGTAAATAAATATGCGTTTATCATTTGTTCTCCATACGTCGCTGGTCATGCGTTGGACTAAGGGATATGCAATATGCGTCTGATGACCATGCATTCCTGCCATAAGTTTTCTTGCTCTCTCGCTAGGTATAACAAGATCGCAAGTTTCTCGGGTGATTTGAGGTCGAACTCAGGGACTTGTAGCTAAATGTTATAAAGTAACGTGTTTGTGGCGAAGAATAAAAGAACATTGAAGATTATAGGCTATGCGCTACTCCTACTCCTAACTAATAGATTAAGCAGTGGAAGTATGACTATGAGAGATAGAAACACGGAAACTATTAATGCGTAATAAAATGCATGGGAAAATAGATAAAATGGCATGGATGACTTCACCGCATCACTAAGCTTGATCGCTAGGGTAACCCCAGCCAATGCAAGTTATGCGATTATTCTACACACACTTAACAAAGACACATGCGATGTATATGTGATAGTATCGAGAGGCCTTATGTCTAAGTCTCTATTCTTGCTCACGTGCTCCCATACATAAACAAGATGATCGTATACCACTAGATCCTACTTCTGGACACATGCGATATGACCGCATACTTTCATATCCTATCTATAGGGTGCACACGCTGTGTAATAGCAAATAGAGCTTATCACTAAGCCTCTATTCTTACTTATGCGATCCAAACTGACTCTCTCAAGCATAGATTTGGTTTTTAGACTACTCTCTCAAGTATGCCTAAATGATGAATGATGCGTTCATAAGACAAGGTATTCACATAAACATGATTGACATAAGATTATTCCTATCTCTAGGAACACTGCTTATTATGCTTAATGTGTTCCACCACTTACCCTCCCGGGCAGTTAGCTACCACTGATCAGCTCATATACAAGCATTGCTACAGTATCACATTAAGCAAATAGGATTTTCTCACAACACTCGCGTAACGCACACCTCTCGGTGGTTTGCTACTTACTTCATATATCTATGCCACATGATTGAGTATGCGATACTCTAGCAATCTTACTTAGTCTTTGCAGTGAAAGTAAAGGGTGATAAAAAAATGAAGATGGAATCGAAGAAAATAGAGAAATGCATTGATCGCAAAATGTATTAATCTCTTAACCCACAATGTAATACAATACAGAGATAGAAGAGATATGGAGGATTAGATGGGCAATGTCTTGCTTCCATCAGATGTGTGTCAAGGTTGCCGGTGGTGCTATGGATGGGCGATGGAGTAGTCTCTCTCGAGATCTATCTCCAGTGAAGCTCCGGTTGTCACCCGGAATGTTTAAAGGAATGAAGAACTCTAAAAAATGTATTCTCACGCTTTCATCTGGATCACAAGGGTCTGCCCGAAGGTAGAAGCTCGGATGCCTTCAGGCAGAAAACCCCGGATGCCTTGAAGTTGGGCTCTAAGGCTTCTGTTTATAGAGCTTGATCGCCGACAGCATTGATGGTCCTTTTCTGAATTTCTGCTACTAATGACATGATGGACCTGCTCTGAATCTCTGCTGCTAACGGCGTGGTAGGTGAAATGTCAACATCAACTTTTGGTACTCCCGAGGTATGCGTTCATGCTTGATTTCCGAAGTACCAACGTATTCCACCACTCTTGGATTCATCCCTCTATTACGGTTATTACTCTGTAGCCGCAACCTCTAAGCAATGGATGCATGCAGTTAATGGCCACAACATTCATGCGTTGAACGTATACGATCACCTCTGTGATGGTGAGATTCACCGCATGCAATCGATTCCTACGTTAGCTACAAAAATGGACATTTGAACGCAAAATAACACATAGTAGTAGGTTAGCCGAGATTTTCATTGTTGACCGATGCAAGCTCACTTTCTCATGAATTTATAATACAATCACCACATATTCTACTTAACAACCCTCATAATTCTAAATAAAAGGCCTATAATAATGTACATTTTTGCCCATCATCATTTATCCAAGTATAACGTTTATATTTGGATTTTAACCTACGATTTCTAAGTTATAATGCCATTTTATTACCTCACACCGCTCACGCATGCTCATAAAACCAGTTAACAATGCTCAGTAATTCAACTAAAATCCCTAGGTAGGAGGTGTTACGTAAACCGTCAACTTAAGTACCTCCTACCTTAGACAGGATTATAGACCGATTGAGTTTATAACCATGTTTTATAAGATAATGACATATTTTAACTATTAAAACAAGTTGTTATTAAACCTAAGTGAGCATGCACCTTATCTTTGTTATAGATTTTAAATGTCTAACCCATTTTGTAAGTCTTATAAAATTATAGACATGCTATAACATTCACATAAGCATTTCATACATTAATATAACAATTATATTAAACTTATGAAACCCTAATCATGCATACTATATATTATAACTAATTTATAACATATATCAATGCATGAACATTCTTTCCTAAGGTGGGATTTTAAATCTATGCACATACATGTTTAATTTAAATATAACATACATCACATGCATACAATATTTAAACAACACTGATATGGATCAACTTTGGCATCCTAAGCAAGCAATAAACTAATTTATTACAAAACAAAAAATTAAAAAAACTTGAGGAAGCCTCTAGACTGCTTGAATTGACCTGAACCACTCAAACCGATGCTCTAATGCTCTAATTGAGACTTAATCGGTCCAAAGTAGGTTGAATCGGACCTCATGCCCTTGAACCGGTCGAATCGTACCGCCTCTGCAAACCAATTCACGGATGTGCACATTTCTGGGTTGGGATGAGCATCGTTGCAATGCACCATCCTAGCATTGCAATGCCTCGGGTTCAACAAGAACAGCGTTGCAATGCTATGTGGGCAGCGTCGCAACGTTGCCTGACAGTGGTTGCTTCTCTAGTTTTTTCCAACTGAGCTTACTTGCTTCAATTTTCAATTACAACCTATTTTTAACTCTATTGAGTCCAATAAACTTACAGACTCTCAAACACATGTTAAAGCTCATAAACCAAGAGTCAATTACAACTTTAACAACTTAATCAAAGAGAATTCTAATGTCAAAGTTGAATTAAAAACCATATCAGTCACCAAACATGCAATGCTAGAAATTCACCCACCAAACTCAAATTAATATTAATCGAGTGCTTAAATCATGCTCTAATACCAATTGACAGGATAAACAAGCATAAAGCGGAAGCTAACAGTATTATTAAGCACTCTAATTACATTTAATTTGAGTTATAAAAGCATGCTAAAAACAGTTTTACAACAAGAAGGTTTCATGAAAGTATACCTTTGTAGAATCACTTCAAATCCTTGCTGAATTCCACGAATTGGTTCTCCAAAACTCCAGTAGAGTACCAAGAGAGTCTTATCTACTATCCTCAGCCTTGAATTGAGTGGTGAAAACTCAAGATTGAGATAGATTGGGAAAGGGATTGGAGAGAGTTTAGAGTTCAAGAATTTTTACAGAAATTTCATCAAATTTCAGAATGCATGCCTTCAAAATTCTGAATAATGAAGTATTTAACAAGTTGTAACATGCAAGCACTCAAGCATTCAGCCAATTGACACCTCAATTAACTCTAAGTGAGTGGGCAAGGTGTCAAAATGTGGAAAAATCCACTAATAATTTAAAAAATAGGATAATTCCACTAACTAAATTAAAATTAAAATTTCATTTAAATTAATTGAAATTAATTTAAATAATAAACTTAATTTCTAAAACTGAATTTATAATTTGAAATTAATTTTATTTAAATAATTAATTGAATAAATTTAATTAATTAATTAAATAATAATAATTTAATATTAAATTAATAAAAACACCTAATTTAAACATGAATCCTATTCATGTAATCAATATTTAAATATTCTAGACTCTCTAATTTACGTTTAATTTTTATAAATTTAAACGTTAATTATATTGAATATAATTGTCCAAAACATAAAATTTAATTTGAACATTTCAAATTCAAAACCCTAATTTCAAATTTGAACACTTCAAATTCGCGCAATTTTCTAATCCAAGGTGTAATGTTTTACGAGCTAGTAGAGGGACCTTATGGACCTACAGATCATGAGCTCCAACGATTTGAGATTAACAGTTAAACTCTTTAATCTGATTTAATTAATATTCGTTAACCATCGAGACATACCACTATAGTTCGATAGTTGCATTCTCCTCACTGTAGATATATTTTTGTCCACTTAATTTAACCATAATCAGTAAGTCAATCCTATTTTTTACAACTAGGTCAAAATTATCATTTTATCCCTATAAATACATCTTGCTCCTTAAGTCCCTACTGATCCTCTATTGAAAAATTGGTTTATAGTCCAACTAATAATCCATGTCCCTCTCGGCCATAAGAGGGTGGGACTCCTTTGTTCAAGACTAGTAATCAGTCCCTAAGGCAACAACCTATCTGCTAACCCTAAAATGGGTGGGAGTGAATTTCATCTTGTAGGATTATATCCCAGCTATCTATCCAGTCTTATCCCCAAAATGGGAGGCTTGTTGAGCAGTATATTGTTGAACTACTCTCACTTATGCAGATCAAAAGATAATCTCAAATAAATAGGAGTTCATAGTTAGCTCAGGATTAAGATCGAGTTAACCTAGGTCATCAAATTGAAATAGTTAGTTTTAATAGTAAACAGTCGTTATAAAGAAAAAAGTGGCTATTTTGTGGTCTGGTCTTATGTAAAACTCTTTTGCATAGGATGCCCCTACTTGCATGTCTCCACATGAATGATTTCGGGATCACGTCGTTTGTATCAATATACAAATTGGGCCCCATCCATAGTGTCCCCAGGTACCCAATCTCATCCATATACTTATAAACCTTTTTGGCTATATACTATAACTTGATCCTCTTTTATGTCTTTACATAAAGTTACAGTATTCATACTATAGCCATGAATTCGTTTATTGGATTTTTATTACATAATGCAATTTCAATAACACTTTTATTGAATAAATGCTTCAACAATACTTTTGTAAAATAAAATATGTTTCTATGATTACGAACTGTGAATTTTAGGACATTCCCAATAGATATAGTTTCAAAGGGTCTATAGTATTAGGATAAGGTAGGTACCTTATCCTAGTGACACTATGGATATGACCCACTTTATATTTGATACAAACGTAATGATCCAACGTATTTGTATAGGTGACATGCGAATGGGGATATCCTATGCAACAAGTTTGCATAAGACTAAACCACGAAATAGTAACCACTAGATGTAACACCATTTACTAGTTAGGTTTCTATTTTAATAGGATGACCTAGGCAACTTAGTCTTAATCTTGAGTGTATTATGAACTCCTTTTGTTTACAAGGGATTGTCCTTTGATTTTTATGGATGAGAGTGGCCAGTTTGTTGACTCAATAAGCCTACCATTTTGGGGACAAGACTGAGCAAGAGTTGGGAACATAATAATACAAAATGAAATTCACTCTTTCTCGACTTTATGGTAAGTAGATGAGTGCCCCTTAAGTAGTGTCTCCGGGAATTGAACAAAGAGTCCTACCCTCTCATTTGTCCAAGATGGGTTTTTGTTTAATGATTAGACCATAAATAGGTTGTTCCTTAGAAGAGCATTGGTACTTAAGAATACAGAGATAACTCGAGGGTAAAACGATAATTTGACTCAGTTGGTGTTACGAACACTCGTAATGACTAACATATTGTTATTGATCTACATCCATGGACATAGGAATATATCTACAGTGAGAAGAGTGCAGCTGTGGGTCTTTAGTGGAGTGTACCCACAGTTAATGAATATTGATTAATTTGATCAATGAGTTTAGCCAATTAATCTCATATCGTTGGAGCTTCTGATCTGTAGGCCCACCAGGTCCCCTTGTTAGCTCACTAAAAGTTATTAATGAGGAATGATTTGAATTAAATCAATTGAGAAAATTGTATATTAATGTGATTAATATATAATTAATTATAGATGTGATCTATAATTCAAATTATATTAGAGAGAAATATCTGCATGGGATTCAAATATTTAATTCATGTGAATTAGATTCACAAAGAATTAATTAATTATAATGTTAGAGAGGTGGAAACATATTGTGGAGGGTGAAATTGAACCCAGATAGCATAATTAAATCCAAGGTTTGGGTAAAGGCAGTTGAGCTAAGAAGGTGGGCTAAGGAAAGCCAGCCAAGCTCGATAGGCAACTCGAAGGTGGAAGCCAAGCTAATAGACTTTCAAATGGCTTTTGGCTAAAGTAATATTGTATCTTGTGCATATGGAATGATATATTCATAAATAAGAAGTATATATTTAAGTAAATAAGTATATATGTATATTATTTACATAAAGAAATATATATGTATATATATATTTAAGTAAAAAAGTATATATATGTGTGTATATTTAAATAAAGGAATAATTACATAAAGAAATATACATACATACATACATACATACATATATATATACATACATACATACATACATATATATATATATATATATATAAAGAATGAAGGAGGGGGTGGCAGCCAGACTGCCCACCCCCTTCCATGGAGGAAAAGGCTAGCCGCAAAGGGCTGGCAGCTGGGCTGTAAAGCCCGGCTGATGGGGGTGGGGGTGGAGAGGCAGCTGGTTCCCCCTCCCCACCAATCCATTCAATGCCAGCCCAAGTAGGCTGGCAGTTGGGCTTTAAGCCCAGCTGGCCTCCAAATGAGGCCAACTAAAAAAAATATAATAATATAATAATAAATATATTTTTATGGGTAGTCAACCTCAGATCCATTTTTACCCTCAATTGGACTGACCCAATTGTTGTAAGGAATTTTGCATGGAATTTTAGCCATGCATTAGTCTTTCGAGAAAAGGAAAATTAATGGAAACCTCTTTTAAGATGGTTAATTTAAAGACTATTTATTTACCCAATTCTGTTTGTGCAGCTCAATTATTACATTATTAAAGAAGCATAACACATTAAGAATAACTATTGATAAATCAAAAGTCATACTTCCACCCAAAAATCGAGCACATTAAGGGTTGAAGTCCATAACAGCCCGGATAATGATGGTTCAGGTGGAAAACGGATAAAGTAGTAATTAATGATGGGTTGGAAGCCGAAGAGACAAGCTATGTTCAATTATTACATGGACGATCTATATAATTCAAGACCGTCAAAGAGAGGTATTCTTTTCAACCTATGCTAATTGTTACCAGTTGACTGAAATTCAAACCCGATTCTAACTTGAGCGTCAGAGTGGATTTTGCTCAACACCACATTGGTGTTAGCTTTACTCACCTTTTTTTTTTTGCAGAATATCCAATTATTCTCCTCCAAACATAAATTTACCGTTGGTGCAATTTTTGGTATCAACAGTTGGTGCCGTCTATGGGGAGAATAACAATATCTTTTACCCTTACCACCATACTCTGTGTTCGAACCATGAGCAACAATGTGAATAGAGAAAATCTCCCAATTGACGATGATTTGGATCGTGAATGTCACCAAGGCGGCAACCCACACGTGTTCAGGAAGGAGGAAGCTCATCGACTTGAAAATGAGCTAGCTTCAGAGTACGCGACTCTAGCCGCTAAGGTAGATAGCTTAGGTCAGAATCTGAGCTAGACCATGGAGATGCTTAGACGACTGAACCCCATCATTGACGGCATCAAGCAGAATGTGATCCACTTTCCTAAGGAAAATAAGCGTGATGGGAAGCAAAGGCACAATTTGGGCCAAAGCACTACCTTAGTGGCCCGAGACCCAGCCAAGGGTAAGGGTCCAGTAATTGAAGGGATAGGAGAATCTGAGGTTCCTAGACCAAAGGCATCAGAGAGGTTGGAACTAAGAGGAAATGACTGGCGTATAAACGGTTTGGGTCCGAAGAAGCAGACGCTCATTGATCACCACTCTCAAACCGCTACTGTTCGAAACTATGCTGCGGTTAGGAGCCAACCCAGGAGGTCTCATACATATCAGAGGCGATCAACGACCCAAAAAGATGACCAAATGGAAGCTTGGAAGATGGAGCATGCTGACAAATCTGACCTGAGTACAAACTTACGGGATCTTATCAATCAAAAGTGGAGGATTTAGATCAAGGATGACAGAGAAGTGGATAGTCGGCCATGGGCGATCAAGTTACAAACATCCAAAACTAACTAGGAGATATCAAGAAGGCTCAGGATCATGAGGTGTTGGACCTAGATAATTTTTTGGATCAGGTAGAACCACCCTTCACAGATGAGATCATGTAGAAGCCGGCCCCCCAAATTTAAGTTGCCAACCATAAAACTCTATGATGGATCGAAAGATCCAGTAGAGCATCTAGATATGTTTCGGTCATGGATGGAACTCCATGGAGTCCGAGACGCTATCAAGTGTAGGGCATTCTCGTTCACTTTGGCAGGACCAGCCCGAAATGGTTTAGAAAGCTGAAAAGAAGGTCGATAGCTTCATTCCGAGAGCTAGCTAGAGCATTCACTACTTAGTTCCTAGGAGGTCGATATTAGAGAAAACCACTCACTCATCTCCTTACCATAAAGCAAGGAAGAAATGAATCACTGAGAGAATATGTTGCAAGATTCAACAACGAAGCTTTGCAGATTGAAGGTTATACTAACGGTGCAGCTCTGACAGCCATTGTAGCAAGACTCAGAGATCAGAGGTTCCTTTCTTCTTTAGGCAATAAAGGCGCTACCACCTATGCTGAGTTACTTTCCAGGGCCCAGAAGTACATGAGTGCCAAGGAGTTTTCTACTTGAGAGGTGGTTAGGCAGAGAAAACCACTCGCCCAGATCACCAAAGATCGAGGGGTTGAGAAAATGTAGATCGTCATGAGAACAAGAAGAGCAGAACGGAAGAATGATCTACAACATAGGAAAAAACAACCAAAAAAGGCTTGCCACCTAGCAAGTTTGAGCGTTACACTCCCATAGTGGTACCCGTGGAGTAGATTTTAATGGAGATCCAAGATAAGAAAATGCTGAAGTAGCCTGAAGCTGAAAGTTGGGTCGGACCAAAGAAACAGAGACAAATACTGTCTCTTCCACCAAGACTATGACCATACCATTGCTGAATTCTTTGACCACAAGGAAGCTATAGAGACTTTAATTCAACGGGGACAACTGAAGGAATATGTGGGAGAAAGTGGAGACTAGAATGGAAATCAAAGCAAAACAACTCAAAGTAGAAGAAACCACACGCGGACTCCCCCCCCCCCCCAAAGAAATTAAGACAATTATGGGCAAATCGACTGGGGGCGATTCAGGAAGAAAGCGAAAGAGTAAAGCTCGGGAAGCTCGATTGTCTCTGAGAGCCCAAAAAGTATGTTCTATCGTTGTGATGAATTAGGTTATTAGCTTTTCTGAGGAAGACGTGGCAAATCTACATCAACCTCACAATGACGCTCTAGTAGTATCGCTGACCATAGCGAACATCAAGGTACATCGAATCTTAGTGGACGAAGGTAGCTCGGTGGACATCTTATCTCTCCGCGCCTTCGATGCCATGAGGCTAGGATGAGAGCACTTGAAAAGAAACACGACCCTGCTGTTGGGGTTTGGTGGCCAGACAGTATAACCAGAAGGTGGAATAGAACTTCCGGTCACCTTTGTTGGAGGTATGGCCTGCGTGATAGCTATGGAGGAATTTTTGGTGGTAGATTACAGGTTGATTTACAATGTCATCCTAGGGAGGCTGTCCCTGCATCAAGTGAAAGCTGTTCCATCCACCTATCATCTATTATTGAAATTTTCAACCCTGGGGGGAGTTGGAGTTCTGAGAGGGGAACAATTGATGTCACGAGAATGCTATAGAATTGCCATGAGAAATCCACAAGGCAAAGTAGATGTCACACCTTCCCAGATTTCCCTTTAAACCTTCATGGAGATGTAACTGCAATAGTTACCAACCCTCTCGTTGGCAGTTACTGCCTATTAACCTGCTTAACCTGACTTTGAACCCTGAAATGCATATATACTAGACCATATATTTAAGACAATAACATTCATTAACAAAGTTCTACATTACTCTTCATTAATATAACTTATATACTTTACAAAATCAGTGAGCCCAACACACTTAACTAATCCCTACATGACATAATACATGCGCACTACTTTATACATAACCCACACTTAGATTTTCTAACAATTTGGTCTTGAGTGGCAGAGTAACAGCAAAATCGTCTTCTGGGGAGTGATCGCTACCTGTGGAGAAAACATTTTAACAAGGTGAGCTAGAAGCCCAGTGAGTGACTAACCTTTCAAACATAAAAGACATACATATCAATTATGCTTAACAAGGAAATCATGAACTAAAAACCATAGCTGAAAACTGAGAACTTAGTCAAGCAAGTATTTACATAAAACTTCTCTACAAATAACTAAACATAACATAACATAGGCATCATAGACATCAGCTCTGGGAGGCCGTTAAGCCCTAGCCTCCACATTAAACATCTTTACAAGAGAGCGACTCCTCTGATCTGTTCTTGAGCATAACCTTATTGAACTAAAACTTGGTTGAGAGAGGGACCCTTTGGCCAAACCTTCACTAAAACCTTAGTCAAGGTGTGTCACATCTGACCATTACTTATGTCTTTAACTGTAACTCATCGAACAACTTCCATAAAACTTGAAGCATAAAACATAATAACATTCTTCATATACTTCTTGAATCCCAGTTGAGAGTGAACATTCATCGCTTAAGCTTCCAGCGTTTGTATCAGGCCAAGAGACCCATACTTCGGCCTTAGGTTACTGAAATATGGCCTAGGAGACCCATACTTCAGCCTTTCATTCAGAACTTTCTACGTGCACGTGGTGTTACTAAGTACCGTCAATACCTTAGGTAATTCCTGGACACCTTCCACACTTTCAATATTCGACTTACTAAAAACATATCCTGCTTTAAAAATCATACATATTATGAATCGTTCATAACATAGCTTTTAGCTTAGCATTTCTAGAAACTTAGCTGTAGTCTTTAAAATGCATGCTTCGACATAGAATACTAAATTTGAAATAAAACTAACATATGACCTTGGCATGCGATAAATCAAGTACATACTTGAGGAAAATGTTAAGAAATCTCATGAAACTTAGTTACTTGCAAACATATAAACTTATCATCAAATAGCATTAAAATCGCATGGTTTATCATTCTTCAAGTTCTTGCTAATACATAACCCACTCAACGCATAACATTCTTCATTAACAAGTTTTACTGAAACTTGAGTTCATCTCCTGGATTGTGGCTTCTTTGTCCATCACCTTCCTAGTCCCACTGGCCCTACGTGTATATAGCAAGGATCCTATCATCAACCGTCTCTAAGTTTGATCACCACTCTGAGGTATTGAGCTAAACATACTTTACTAGGAGCCCTTCATATAAACATCACACTAAGGTGTTGTCTTATAGACTTAGTTTTCCCTAGTAGCATGTGCTAACCATTCAGGCTTTGTCTAAGGCAACATACTTCATAAGCACTAGACATTAATCACTTAAGAACGTCATGCCTAGACCATACTTATCCATACTTTATAAGTTATTAACCTATCAAGCATTCGTAAACATCAGTAAAGTAAATAGCTTGGCAAACGTTTGAAGCTGGTTATCAATAAGTAACTTCCATTAAAGCATGACTTGCTAAATCATTCATAAACATTTGTAAACATTAGAGTCACTCATAGTCTTCGGGAAATCCTTTTTAAGATTGATAAGCTTCTTCTAGTAATGTCAACCCCGTGAACATGTCAAAATATTTTAGTTACTAGCCACGGTCTCCCTTTTTAGACTCGCTTTCAGAATTGAGCTCACATTTATTCCTTTCACTTTCAACTCTTCGTAACTTACCTTAGGGCGTTGGGAACTTAGTCGAATTTAAAAGGGCTTAAACTTCAGCTGGTTGCCTCCTTTCTAACACCCACAACCAATACTTAATAGGATTTTTGGGGTGTCAAACCCACGTTTAGCAAGTAGTTGCCAATTCGTATAACAAATTCCAGATTCAGCTTCTAATGTTAATAACTCAAAATCTAAAACTCATTTTAAGAAAATTTCTTTTTCCAACATGCTCAAAATTGTGTTAACAACGTTACCTCAAAATTTCAGCATAAAACTCCTCGTGGTTTGATCTATAGCTTTAAATCTTCCTCAATGGCCCTAGGTAGAGAAGCTTGCTCTCGCCTTGGTGGTATCTACTTGAAGGTTACGTGCCTATTTCCAAGCATAAAAAGTGACAATGATAACCAATTTCCCATTTACGACAGGTACTGCAAAAGCCAAAAGCATCTGGTAGACTAATGAAATGGGCAGTTGAGTTGGGCGAATACGACATCCATTTTTGCTCCCGAACTGCAATGAAGGGCCAAGCTGTAGCTGAATTTGTCGTTGAGTTCACTCCATGTGCCTCACCAAGTGACATCACGGAGGTATGCTTGACAAAAATATGTCTAGAAACTGAGAGCCACAACTACCCTCCATGGGAGCTTTATGTGGATGGGTCGTCCAATAGAAAAAGCTGCAAAGCCGGATTGCTGCTGTTGTCACCAGAGGGAGGGCGTCTTGAGTATGCCCAAAGGTTCAACTTTCGAGCTTCGCGTAATGAGGCAGAATATGAAGCACTATTAGCTGTTGAAGTCATCAACCTAGTTATTTATAGTGATTCCCAACTTATTGTCAATCAGGTAGCCGAGACGTACCAGACCAAAGATCGTAGAATGGATATTTATCTAGCAGAAACCCGAAAAATGCTAGGCTCATTTAGCAAGTGCGAGATAAAGTAGATATCGTGATCTCAGAATACCAATGCCGACTCCTTAGCCTGATAAGTAGCAACTTATGATGCTGACCTAAGTAGAATGGTACCTGTAGAAATTTTGAATGCACTCAGTATATTGAGAGAAGAAGCTATGGAGATAGATGAGCAAGTGCGAATCGAGCATAACAGCTGGATGACCCCCTTAATCAAGTTTCTGGAAAAAGGGGTATTACCGGATGACATGAAGCTCGACGGTTAAGGTGCAAGGCTGGCCACTATGTAATAAATAATGGAAGACTGTACAAGAGAGGATATTCTCTCCCTCTGCTAAAATGTGTTGATCCAGAGAAAGCTGATTACATCATGCGATAAATTCACGAGGGAGTGTGTGGAATCACTCTAGGGCCCGATCCCTCACAAAGAAAATAATTCGCCATGGTTATTATTGGCCCACACTAGCTCGAGATGCATGTAAGTTCACCACATCTTTCGATCGTTGTATGCGATTTGTGATTGTACCTAAACAGAATCCTGAACCTATCACAAACATTATGAGCCCTTGGCCGTTCACACAGTGGGGAGTCGACCTAATTAGACACCTACCTCCAGGTAAGGGGCAAACCAAGTTCCCCACTATTGCTATAAATTATTTTACTAAATGGGTAGAGGCTGAAGCTCTAGCAGCAATTATCGAGCAAAAAATAACCAATTTCATTTGGAAGAACATCATATGTCAATTCGGTATACTACATGTCCTGATAACTGACAATGGTCGTCAATTTGACAACGTGGCATTCCGCCAATTTTGCACTAGCCTCAGTATTAAATATTATTTTTCCTCTTCAGCCTACCCGCAAGCTAATGGACAAGTTGAAGCTGTCAATAAGATCATTAAGCGAAATCTCAAGGCTAAGTTGGAAGGGTTAAAAGGGTTGTGGCCTGAAGAGCTACCGAATGTGTTGTGAGCCTATTGGACGACGTCTTGAACCTCAATGGGTGAAACACCATTTTTGTTAGCCTTCGGGGCAGAAGTTGTGGTGCCGACTGAGATTGAAATCCCTTTGCCTAGGGTCGAGCAATTTGAGTTAGCTGAGAATGATGAATTGCTTCGTCTAAATCTAGACCTATTGGAAGAACGTCGAGAGACATCAAATCTAAGGGTGGCAGAATGTAAGAATCAGGTGGCATGATACTATAATTCCTGTGTGCGCAAACGAAGCTTTAGAGTGGGAGACCTAGTCCTTAGGCGAGTCATGCCTAACACTAAAGATCCAAGTAATGGAGCTTTGGGACTAAACTGAGAGGGTCCTTACCAAGTAGCCAAAGTCATTTAACCTGGAACATACAACTTGACTGACCTAAGCAGGGAAATCTTACCCCACCCATGGAATGCCGAACACTTGAAAATTTATTTTTAGTAGTTTTTTATGTTCTCCTGATAAACAAATTTGTACTTTCTAGATTCGCTTCAAAATTTCAGTAAAGGATTTATAATTTCTTTCAATTCGAGTGTTAAGACTTGTCACTTTTGAAATTGACGATGAACATTTTGAATCTTATAGTTTACTCAAGCAACAACGTCCTTTCTTTTATGCATAAAGTTACTCGTGTTTGAGTTAGGGGCAAGGAGTATTAATAAAGAAAAGCTAGAATATAGCAGATTTTGAGATGCAAGCTACAGGCTTGACTTACAAGCAAAGCCGAACTGCAACTTTGGATAAGTAAGAGTTGAATAAGTAAATTCCCATAAGTCGAGTTGTAAACAAAAATCGAATATAAAACTCTACATTAAGCATTGGAGTTTCAAATTTTGCTCAGCTAAATTGTAAGCTCAAGCTATCAGCCTGAGCTACGAATAAAACAATTACATGCTCTAATAATAATGATAATAAATTCAAAAAAAAAAAAAAAAACAACAACAACAAAAGAAAGTCTATTCATCTATTTGGCTGATATCGCCAAGCTCCACAAGAGTCCTCGAATCAGGAAAATCAGAAACATCTTGGAGAAGTGAAGGAAATCCAACAGAGATCTCTATGAGCAGCAGAAGTGGACCGTTCCAAATTCCATTCGAATGAACATAAACAATTACAGTCTTAAACGGAAACGAACATGTCATGCATAAACAAAAATTACAGCATGCTAAAAGAGAATACAAGGGATAGAGTATGCGTACCTTTGAAGAACCATTCTTCAAGTATCCCTCGATTAGTCTCCAATGTGTCCGCAGCAACACTCGAACGCAACGAATAGAAAACGAACAACTGAATGCTCCTTGAACCCAATCAAGTCCAACTTGATTCACGAATAGAGTAAGGACAGCACCATAAGTGTTATCTTGGTATTCTCGGTGTGAGAATCCAGGAGTTGTGGGCTCTCTATGATCTTGGATTGAGGAAGAGAGGAGGTATGCGATCAAGTAGACGATCGAGTAAGTGGGAGATAAGAACACTGTCTATCGCATAGACGATGTACTCGATCATTTTAAACGCAAACCTATCGCATAGTCTTTGCTACTTGTTCGTGTAGCAACGATCAAAAGAGTAACTATCGTATAGTCAACTCTTAGCTGATCGTGTAGACTCCGTAAATGCTATCGCTTAGTTAAACTCCTTTTACATGATAGTTTTTTTCATGAGAATTTTCCGAATGGATCAACCTATAATTTTGGAAAACAATTTTCCTTTTTATCTAATGGTTACCATAAAACTTCCAATAACCTCCAACTCAATCGGTTATTAGAGAAAAGAATTAATTATCATATATTAATATATTATAAATAAATATGATAACTAACTTATCATATTATATTTATAACCTATAGTTTTAATATTGAAGGAAATCAGATGTGAGGATTTTCATGAGCAACGGAATGATCGTTCCAAATTCCATTCGTACTTGAACATAAATAATTACAATCAAGAAACGAAAACTAATTGGTTATGCAAAAAAAAAATAATTACAGCATGCTTTACATAAGATCAAGGGAAAAAACTATACATACGTTTGAAGACTCATCTTTAAACTCCCTCGCTCACGAACGCGCAATTAGCAAGACAGCAATCTTGAACGCTTGAACACCCCGACCGCAACACAACATGATCACAATGACCACCACACGAATACCACGAACTCAACGAACGAGCTCCAAAAATCTCGACTCAGTCGAGTTGAGTACGACACCACCACAATGGCTACCTTGGTATTCTCGGTGTGAGAATCCAGAAGTGTGGGCTCTGTGTGGACTTGGTTAGAGGATGAGACTGCAAGAGGAACAATCGTGTAAACGATTGAGCAAGTGGGAGATGAAAAAGGTCTATCGTATAGACGATGCCCAATCGTTTAACAAATACTATGCGATCGTTTAGCAAAAGCTCCGCGATCGTTTAGCTAAAGGCCAATTGAGTGAACTATCATATGCATATTTGTGTGGTCGTCATGTTGCCATCACATAAATAGAAATAGAGGTTTATGTGTAAACCCTGTAGACTTATCGAATATATCGCATGTGTTCTAGCCTTAGAAGTCATGGTATTCGCACCGAGAGGTGGTTTACTGTTGTATGCATGTTGCACGATCGCAAGCATGAACGCATTCTAGGGAGTGTTAGCCGAAACCGTTCTCAACCCGTTCACTGCACATTCATCGCATTTCCCGTTTACCAACTCTTTTCAAACTCCGCCGCATTTGTTATTTATCTTTAGTCCATGCAATCAACAAACCAAACACTTTATTTATTTACCCAGTTATCGCAAAGTTTTGCATCAAAATTACCAACGCAATCTATTTTCATAAGTCCTTGTGTTCGACCTTGGACTTACCAGGAAACTCAGAGGAATTTATACTTGAATTCCGCTGGGGAAACTTGAGTACACAACGCAAATCCATCAACGCTTATCATTCATATTTCCACTTCATAAATATGAGCATCACGCCCTCATAGGCAGGAGTTTCATAAATACTCAGGATTAAGGTCATGTCACCTATGGTCGTTTTAGTGAAATGTAAGTCTCAATTATCAACGACATTATATACAGAGACTAACCATCTCGTGGTCCAGTCTTATACAAACTCTTTATATTGGACACCCCCGCTCGCATGTCTCCACATGAATGGTTAGGATCAAACTATCTGTAGCACTTTACAACACTTGTAAATATCTAAAAAGCAGGCCATATCCGTAGTATTACCAGGATAAGGTATTCCTCCTTTATCCTTATACTACAGACTATTTAAGTTATTACTTAATGCATGATCCACTTGTATGTCTCACATACATGCTTAAGTTACATGAAATAACCACGGATCTTAGTTTATTAGATATGAGTAAATGCTAATAAAATAAAATTTATTTTATTAATAAAAATGTGTACAAAAGGTTTACAAACTATGAGACCACTGGGAGAATTAGGACACCAATCCCAACAATCTCCCACTTGTCTTAATGCCTCGGGAGACTAATGTACAATACATAAAAATAGTACAATATACAATAAACTAGGGCATACTCTATACCCCAATATCATCTCCCACTTTCCCTAGACAAGGTGTCGCATGTCTTGTCGACTTAGACTCTCCAGATGACTCTTGAACAATTTAGCCATGAAAGCCTTTGTAAACGGATTAGCAACGTTGTGCTCCTACGCGATCTTTGTAACTATCACATCACCGTGATGCACAATCTCCCTTATCAAATGATACTTCCATTCAATATGCTTTCCTCTTCGGTGACTCCGAGGTTCCTTTGAATTTGCCACAGCCCCACTGTTATCACAATAGAGTGTGATTAGCAAAGACATATTTGGAACAACTTCCAAATATGTAAGGAACTTCCTAAGCCAAAAAGCCTCTTTAGCAGCTTCATAAGCGACTACGTATTCGACTTCCATAGTGGAGTTCGTGACACATCCTTGCTTGATGCTTCGCCAAACTACAACCCCTCCATTCATATTGAACACTAACCCTGATGTCGATTTCCAAGAATCTCTATCAGTTTGAAAGTCAGAGTCTATGTATCCTGTAAGGATCAAATCCTTATCTCCATACACGAGCATATAATCTCTCATTCTCTGAAGATACTTGAGAATCGTTTTGATTGCCGTCCAGTGATCTAATCCTAAATTAGACTGATATCGACTGACAATCCCTACTACATAGCAAATATCAGGTCTAGTACATAACATTACAAACATGAGGCTTCCAATAGCCGAAGTATAGGGAATCCGTCTCATTTCCTTAACCTCTTGAGGTATCTTAGGACATTGCTCCTTAGACAAAATAATTCCATGCCTGAAGGGTAATAAACCCCTCTTGGAATTCTACATCGAGTAGCTGATCAACATCTTGTCAATGTACGATGCCTGAGACAAGGCCAACCTCTTGTTCTTAGGATCTTGAATGATTTGAATCCCTAGAACATACTGCGCCTCTCCCAAATCTTTCATTTGGAACTGGGCGGCTAGCCACTTCTTAATCACAGTCAGAAAACCTACATCATTCCCAATGAGTAGGATATCATCCACATACTGTACCAGGAAAGCTACTATGTTGTTGATGATTTTCTTGTAAACACAAGGCTTATCAACATTCTGATCAAAGCCAAATGATTTAATCGCACTATCAAATCTAATGTTCCACGATCTAGATGCCTGTTTTAGCCCATAAATGGACCTATTTGAAGGATCTCATATCTAAGAGTTCCATGAGCGCGTTCGGATCGCTCCCATCTCACAGTGAATGAAATACAAATATATACATTTAACACATACAATTACGCAAACAAACATTAATTATCAGCATGCTAAGAATAAGATAAACAACAAGGGAGAGAGTTCCATACCAGTTGAAGACAATCTTCACATTTCGGAAATCCAATGCAGCGGAACCCTCCAAGTGATCTACCAACACTCGACAAAAGCATCGACTGTAGCAACACGAACAACCATGAACTCACGACCGCAATGAGGACGACACCACCACTAAAGAGCCCTGGGTATTCTCGGAGTGAAAACCAAAGGGTAGGCTTTGGTGAATTTGGTAGAGGAAGGAGGAAACACAAATCGTGTAGTCGATAAGCAAGTGGGAGGGATGAAAACGCTATCGCATAGCAGAAATGCTTATCGTTTAGGAGGACTACACGATTGTGTAGGATTTACTGAACGATCATTTAGCTAAATCGGCACACTATACGATAATTTAGAGAAGCTATGCGATCGACTAGGAAACAGTGTGCGATCGTTTAGGCGCGAGGTAGACGATTGTTTAGGTGGAGAGGAGCTATCGTATAGTCTCTCGATTTTCTTAAGTGATCGCTTAGAATTCTACCAACGCGCGCCTTCTTTTCTTTGGGACGTCGATCCAAAATGAAACAATTTCATTTTTATTTCATCGATTATAATAACCAACGGTTTCCCACTAACCCACACCCAAACGTGATTTTTGGCATAATTATCTTATAATTAACCAATTAATTAATTAATAATATAATCATATTATACTTTTATCCTATAATTTGATATCACATATCTACTATAGTATTTTCTCTTTTCTACTTGATATAAATCATATTTATATCTAATTTCCTCCAAAATAATGTATCTTATACATTTAGCCAATTATATCATATATAATTAACCAGTCCAATTATATCATATATAATCGAACTTCCTCTTGTCAATTTGAACATTTCAAATTAACCCAAATACTAGTTCTCGACCAAGCTATCTAGGGGACCTAATGGACCTGTGGCTTGAAGCTCCAACGGTACGTGAATAGCTGACTAAACTCTTTAGCCATGAGATCCACCATCTGTTAACTGTCAGGCATTCCACTAAAGACCAACAGCTGAACTCTTCTTACCACAAATATATTTCTGTGTCCATCGGATATAACCAATCATGACTACGATGACCCTTCACAGATGCTTGTAAGTACAGTTGGGCCAAATTACTGTTATGCCCTTGTAGTTACATCTCACTCCTTAAGCACCACTGATTCCTCTAATGAACAATACAACATAGTCCAACTATGTGTGAACACCTCTCAGGCCAAGAGAAGGTGTGTGGCACCACATCGTTCAAGCCCCGGAATTAGCCCTTAAGGGAGCCAACTATCTACTTACCCTGCTTTGGGGAAGGAGTGAATTCCATCTTGTGTAGTTAAGTTCCCAACTTCCAAATCAGACGAATCCCCAAAATGGTAAGTTTAAATCGGCAAACTTGCCACTCACACCCATACAAATCAAAGGACCACCCTCAATGGCAGGAGTTCCCAACTCACTCAAGATTGAGGTCATGTTACCTATGGTCATCCTAGTGAAGTGAAGTCTCTGTCATGAACGGTGTTATATAACGAGACGTTAACACTTTGTGGTTAGGTCTTATACAAACTCTTTGTATAGAACGCCCTCGCTCGCATGTCTCCAACACGAATGATCAGGATCAGACCATCTGTGATAAGTCACAACACTTGTGACCATTCCACAAAGTGGGCCGTGTCCGTAGCATTACCAAGATAAGGTTTCCCTCCTATATCCATATACTACAGACCATTTTGGTTATCACTCAAGACATGATCCATTTGTATGTCACCACATACATACTTGAGTCACATACAGATAACCAGGGATTTTATGTTTATTGGTTTGTGGTAAAGCAAATAAAACAAGTAACTGAGCAAAAATACAAGATGTGAAGTAAATATCATATATTAACAACACAAGCGTTCGTACAATCTCTTTACAAACTACAGGACACGAAACTTTAGGGCATTAACCCCAACACTATTAAGCTTGCAAACTCTTTGCTCTTAATCTGCAACAATGAACCCCTCTGGTTGAGCCATATAGATGGTCTCCTCAAGATTACCATTAGAAATGCAGTCTTGATGTCCATTTGCCATATCTCATAATCATAAAATGTGGCTATGGACAGGAGTATCCTGATAAACTTCAACATGACATTAGGTGAGAAAGTTTCCTCATAGTCCACTCCTTCGACCTGGGTATAACCCTTTGCCACGAGTCTAGCCTTAAAGGTCTGCACCTTTCTATCTATACCTCATTTTCTCTTGTAGATCCACTTACACCCTATAGGTTTTACCCCATTAGGCTGATCTACAAGTTCCCAAATAGAATTGAAGTACAAAGACTCCATTTTCTGATTCATGGTTTTAATCCACTCATCTTTGTCAACATCCTCCATGCTTGCTTATAAGACAATGGATCCTCAACTCCATCATTAGACATGATATTTTGGGCTTCAGTCAAACCCATGTAGCATTCCGGTGGGTTCGCAACCCTCTCACTATGTCGAGGTAGTCTCAAATCTTGAGATAGTTGACTAGATGAACCGACATCAACAACTCTTGTTGAACTCTCAGTAGTCTCATTAGAAATCTCATAAAAAACAAGCTTGCTTCATGGTTCGTGATCTTTAATGTGGGTTTCTTCTAAGAAGATAACATTTGTCGACACAAACACCTTATTCTCACTCGGAACATAGAAGTATCCACCCCTCATTTCTTTTGGGTAGCCCACAAAGAGGCAAACTTTCAAATGCAATTCCAACTTTTTTAGGGTTAGCCACAAACATGTGGGTCGGACATCCCTAAATCCTGAAGTGGCATAAACTACTTTTATGGTCTCTCCACAACTCAAAAGGTGTTTCAAAAACACTCTTCGAGGGAACATTGTTCAAAATATATCATGCAGTCTCCACTACAAATCCCCAAAAACGAGTCTGGAAGATGAGTATAACTCATCATAGACCGAATCATGTCCAACATGGTTCTATTTCTCCTTTCTGATACACCATTCTGCTGAAGTGTACCTAGGGCCGAGAGTCAGAACGTGATTCCATGTTCTATCATATAGTTCTGGAATTCGAGGTCAATATACTCTCCACCACGATCAGATCGTAGTGTTTTTATCTTTTTACCTCACAAGTTTTCACTTCAGCCTTATACTTCTTGAACTTTTCAAGGGCATCAGACTTACGTTGCATTAGGTATAGATACCCGTATCTTGAATAATCATCTATGAAAGAGATGAAATATTCATACCCACCTCGAGCTCTAACACTCATCGAACCACATAGGTCAAAATGTATAAGCTCCAAGGTCTTTTCGGCTTTATAACCTTTTCCAGTAAAAGGTCGTTTAGTCATCTTGCCTTTAAAGCATGATTCACATACTGACAAGGAATTTTCTTCTAAGCTCTTTAGAAGTCCACATTTCACCAACTTCTCAATCCTATTGAGTTGATGTGACCTAACCTTATATGCCAAAAATGGGCATTTTCCTTAGGAGAAACCTTTGGTATTTTTGCAGTTGTTGCTGTTTTGAACATTTTAGTATTAAGCTTAGCTTTTATGACTAACAATCTTAGTACATATAAGTTATTTCCCATTGAACCAAAACTAATTTCCATACCATTCTTGAAAATAGACACTTTACTCTCAGAAAAGAAGACGGTATAACCTTGTTCAATCAGACAAGAAACCGAGATTAAGTTCCTCTTTATATGAGAAATTAAACATTATCCAGAAACAAATAAAGTTTCTTGTCCAAAAATAACTTCAACCTGCCTACAGCAACAGCTAAAACAACCTCATTAGTACCGACTCGAAAAGTCACCTCTCCATCTTCCAACATTTTCCAGGAACTAAATCCTTGGTAGGAAGAACTGACGTGATTAGTAGCACCTGAATCAAGTATCCAGGTAGAATCATCATTCTCTACCAAACATGTCTCCAAGACAAATAAATCACATTTATTGTCTTTAGACTGCTTTCTCTTCCGGAAAGTAGTGGGATCAATATCAGAACCTAAATAAGCTCCAAGTTCCATTTTAGAGAACAATTCTCCTTGATGAACTTTTCAAGAGTCAGCAACAATTGTTTTCTCTTTTAGTCCCTTGACATTCAAGAAGGACTGAAGGTTAGTTTGGGAGCTGACACTACTGGTTTCTTTGTCATCCATCCCTTTGTGCTCAAAAAGTGAGAAATGATGTTAAAAAAATTCTTGCAACGAGTCCATGATCTTATGTGTAATGACCATGTTCTCAACCCTTTTGGCCAATGCATCAGGTATGCTAGCCAAAATGTGGAGTCGGGCCATCGAATTAGCTTTCATCCACACCTCATATGCATTACGAACATTTCGCGGTGCATCAAGGGTCAGGACTTGAGGACATTCCTCAATTATGACAAACTCGAGGTCGTTTACCACAAAATATGTTTTAAGAGACTCTTTCCAATGTATGTAATCGGTTAAATTAAAGAGGCAACTAACCAAAAAATCATACATGTTGCTGAAAAACAAACACATTAATCTACATTAGATTTTAGCAAATACTCTTTAAAAACAAAATCCAATATGGTTTAACAAAATCTAAATGAACCCCGTATGACATCTAGTTTCGCAATGATGCTTAAGTGGTTTAAGACAAAAGCCATCAAAAGGTAGTCAATTTATCCATCCTCTGAATTGAGACACTCTTAACCAGTCATTAATACCAGAAAAGCTCTTGTTCCTATAACGACTAGCCATCATTGATTCGGTCAAGTAATCATTAACTTGCTTAACAATTTCTCGTAAGTGTGACCCTTCATTTTTTATCCTAAAGTTCCGTCCCAAACAGCCAATCCGAAGGGAAAAATCCGATTGGGGAAAAAACTAAAGTGACCCTATCTTTTTTTGGAGTTGACCTTGATATTGACCAATCGCACAAAAACCATCTGAAGGGGGACGCTCCCAGGGCACCACGAGGCCGTGCAAGAAGATCTCATGGTGCAAACTAATGAAGAAGACCACAGGACATGTTGACACACATCTTTCACCCACTTACTATAAATACTCTTTCCGTCCACCTTGATATTGACTCATGCAAACACCATCCGAAGGGGGATGCTCCTAGGGCACCACGAGGCCAAACATGAATCTCACGGCTTGAACATTTAGGGAGAAACGTGAGTGGAATTGACATATCATATATATCTTTTCCTCCCACTGAGTATTTTATAACCTAGGATTTAGTTTACTTAGAAAAACACGGCTAATGATTTTAACTAAGTGACTTTTAAGTTTTCCCAAAACTGACATTTACTTTGGAAAGTTGAATAACTTTTGATCATCATTCATTAAACACTTTAACGAAGTCTTTGACCAACTGTTGCATGCTTGCAGTAAATCTATCTAATTCACCTTTCCAGATAGGTTCCCAGGTAGGGGTGTTCCATTTCTGTCAGCTTAAGTACCCCAACCTAGACAGAACCCACCTTAGATAAAAGGTCTCTTATAGATATATTTAATACAAATATAATCTTTTATGTAAACCAATTTAATCATATTAAACCGATTTAAAAGATTAAACTTAAGTATCTAATCTCATTAGAACCATGAACTTAGGTCTATCTCGATCCAATTTTAAAGCCCTTTTAAAACATGAGTTCACCTAAGTTCGCATGCAACTCTTTCTTATTGATTTTAATTCTGATTTCCATTATCACACTTATAACAGAAAACAACTAAAACCATCCACAATGCAAACCAACACATACAAGGCATTCTAACTCTTATAAATAAGCCTAAGTGTCATGCTCCATGCATTGTTCATTCATTAATACTTGTATATAACTCTTATATAACAAAGCAATGAACCAAGTATACATGCTCTCATACACCCTTATACTATAACTCTTATAATATAAAGATGGTGCATGAATATGCTTAATGCATGCATAAATATAACTCTTATATTTCATGATGAATGAACATGCTTTCTTGTAATTTCATCATGCCATTAACTATATTATAACACTTATAATATATGATGCATGAATAAAATGTATAACCTGAGGTGGGTTTTAAATCTATATGTCATACATTATGACATATAAACAAACATACATCTTATGTACATTAAATAAAAGTTGATGAACCGGGATAATTAACCTCAAATCCTCAAGAAAAAACAAAGCTAACTATTACAAAGAGCAATAAGTCACCGGTTCAAACAAGCAAACCGGGTTTTGAACTGTCCAGGCGAAGACCACATCGCCTTGATCGTGTAACAAATCCTTGTGATCGTTTAGCAACGTTGTATGAGCATAACGATCGTTTAGCAACAATCGTGTACCTTTTACTATGCGATGAAAAAGGAAGGTCACGCGATCGTGCAGCGCACATCGTGCAATGCATGCCTTAAACGATCAAGTAAACGACAACAATGCGGTGAAGCATAATCGTCTGAACGATCACCAAGCAAGCGTAAGGTATCGTATACCAGGTGATCGTGTAGTCAGTGACTATGCAATGAAGCATGCTGAACTACATGATCGTTTAGTGTGTGCGCCTTTTATTAAACGACGAGCATCAAATACTCTATGTGATCGTTTACCTCAAGCATTCACGCAATCGAGCAGCCAACACTACACGATAGCTAAATGATCGTTTAGTAAATACTACACGATCGGAGAGATCTTTTCTACACGATCGTTTAGTACACGATCGAGAAAAACCTTTGGTCTTCTTCCTCGATGAGAACTGCATCTCCATGCTTCAAAATTTCATCACGAATGACTCAAATAACTTCAAACACTTTGAATATAGGGGCCCTTACAAATTAACACTTTGTAAACTTAAAGAAAGCTTTAAACAGAGGCAATCATCCCAAAAACATTCATCAACACATCCACAAACACATTTAACTCTTAAACGCATTGTAGAAAAAACTTAAAAGCCACCATGATTGTAAAAGAAGTTCAATACAGCAAAGGAATTTGGGATCGTTCCAAATACCATTCAGAATAAATACAACATTCACAATCTAACCGGAAACATACAGGTTATGCATCAATGGGAATTATAGCATGCTACACGATAATATAGAGATAGAGTATGCGTACATTTGAAGAACCATTCTTCAAGTATCCCTCAATCAGTCTCCAATGCGTCCACAGCAACACTTGAACACAACAAATAGAACACGAACAACTAAATACTCCTCGAACCCAATCAAGTCCAACTCGATTCACGAATAGAGTAAGGACACCACCAAAGTGTTACCTTGGTATTCTTGATGTGAGAATCTAGGAGTTGTGGGCTTTATATGATCTTGGATTGAGGAAGAGAAGAGGTACGCGATCGAGTAGACGATCGTGTAAGTGGGAGATAAAAACATTGTTTATCGCATAGACGATGTACTCAATCGTTTAGAAAATGCAAGCCTATTGCATAGACTTTGCTACTCGATCGTGTAGCAATGATCAAAAGAGTAACTATCGTATTGTCAACTCGCTGATCGTGTAGACTCTGTCAACGCTATCGCTTAGTAAAACTCCTTTTACTTGATAGCTTTTTCCGTGAGAATTTTCTGAATGGATCAACCTCTAATTTTGGAAAACAATTTTCCTTTTCATCTCACGGTTACCATAAAAATTCCAATAACCTCCCACTCAATCGGTTATTAGAGAAAAAGAATTAATTATCATATAATTAATATATTATAAATAAATATGATAACTAATTTATCATATTATATTTATAACCTATAGTTTTAATATTTCATCATATGAAACATATAAACCATAGTTCTTTTTCTATTTATGGTACTTATTATAAATCATATTTATATTAATTCCTCCAATTAATGTAGCTCATACGTCACATCGATTATATCACATATAATTGAATTTCCTCTTGTTAATTTGAACACTTCAAACTAACCCAAAATATGATTCTCAACTTGAACCCATTGAGCTACCAAGAGGACTTCATGGACCCGTAGTTTGAAGCTCCAACGGTACGTGAATAACTGACTAAATTCTTTAGTCACAATATCCACCATCCGTTAACTACCGAGCAGTGAACTAAAGATCGACAGCTGCACTCTTCGCACTACAGATATATTTCTGTGTCCATATGACCAATCAACAGTGCGATAGCCCTTCAAAAATCACTCGTAAGTACAGTCGAGCCAATTTACCGTTTTGCCCCTGTAGTTACATCTAATTCCTTAAATACCACTGATTTCTCTAATGAATAATCAGTCATAATTCTACCATGACTGAGTCCTCTCTTCCAAAGAAAGGGTATGGCCACTATATTCAAGACCTGAAATCAGCCCTTAAGGGAGCAATTTATCTACTTACCCCTACTTCAGGGAAGGAGTGAATTCCATCTTGTGTAACTGAGTTCCCAGCTCCCCAATAAGACGAATTCCCAAAAAGGTAGGCTTGTTGAGTTGGCAATCTAGCCACTCTCACCCATACTAATCAAAGGACCGTCCTTATAGGCAGGAGTTCCCAAAACATTCAGGATTAAGGTCATGTCACCTATGGTCGTTTTAGTGAAATGTAAGTCTTAATTATCGACATTATATAAAGAGACTAATCATCTCATGGTTCGGTATTATACAAACTCTTTGTATAGGACACCCCCGCTCGTATGTCTCCACATAAATGGTCAGGATCAAACTATCTGTAGCACTTTACAACACTTGTAAATATCTAAAAAGAGGGTCGTATCCATAGTATCGCCAGGATAAGGTATCCCTCCTTTATCCTTATACTACAGATCATTTAGGTTATTACTTAAGGCATGATCCACTTGTATGTCTCACATACATGCTTAAGTTACATGAAATAACCACAGATCTTAGTTTATTGGATATGAGTAAATGCTAATAAAATAACATTTATTTTATTAATAACAATGTGTACAAAAGGTTTACAAACTACAAGACCATCGGGAGAATTAGGACACCAATCCCAAGCCTTGGAGAAGATCATCGAAGGCAGGCTGAGGGGCAGTTGGCAAGGCTTGGCTGGCGAAGATACCTACACTATCAATCCCTCGGGTCTCGTCATTACGCCAGGCCTTAATTTTTGATTGGATGAGAACATTCTGAATGATAGGATATTTTGCCTTGACGATGCCCATAGCTAGTATAACCCCATATTGAAGGCAGTCGTCTTCATTTGGCTATATGTCTCTATTTTTTGAAAACTCTCGGCCAAGTATTTAACATTTAAAGCTTGGTCTGAGCCTCCTGCAACTCAACTTTAACCATGGAAAGCTTCTCTTTCAGCTCGTTGACTTAAGTGTCATGCTGAGCTTGAAGTGTTGTTAAGGATGCTTGAGAACAAGCAAGTCGAGTGGACACCTCAACATACAAAGTAGAAACTCAGTCAAATTCCTTATGAGAAACAGAGTTCCTCTTGAGAGTCTCCACCTCTTCATGTAGCTTCCCATGATTCAGCCTATGAAACTCTACTTCGTTGCTTAATTTTTAAAAAGACATCATCATTTCTTAGGATGCCTGTAAGAGTGAGAAAGATGAGAGCAGATAGACAGGTGCATAGAAGAGACAAAGGAATGCTCCAACGTAATTACTTACCAAGCGAAGATGTTGTTGGGCTTGTGTAATACCCGACCTGGGATCAACATGCCATTGTGTCGGTACTTTCTTGCTCACTCTAGTCCATTGAGCCAAGGCGGAGTTAGAAAGGCAGTCTCATCACCATCGGACTCGTATGGCCCGTTGAAGTCAAAAGGGTGTGAAGGAGACGAGGTAGAACCTTTAGTAGTTGAAAGGGTTGGAACTATCACAGTAGGGGTAGAAGGGTTATGGAAGGGTGAGGTTCAAATGCATGGACGTTGAAAAGGTGGCTCATCAGGGAGATTCTGTGTGAGATTAGATCCTCTTAGCTCATCCATGCAAGGCATGGAAAGAGAGTTCGACTGATGAAATTGGGTGGCACGTGCGTTGGCTCCCAATTCGTCATGTATCCTTTGACGCAAGCTCTTGCGAGGTGCCATAACTAAAAAGGAAAAGGAGAAAAATAACCTTCAAATAATTCTCTACAAAGATTTTTTTTATAAAAAAAGAAAGCATCAGTCAGACCTATGCGGGTAGACGAGTCAAGTTCAAAAATGTCTAAGAACTTTTACTAAACCAATTTGGGACCGTAGCGAAGCAAGTTGTCAGTTGAAAGAGTTGAGTCTCAAAATGTAATAATCGCACGAGTCAAGGTAGGCTTGTAGTCAACTACAAAAAAAAAGTTTTTAGAATAAATTATAAAAATAGGTCCCAATCGAGCAAACGTGCCAAAAACTTACTAAAAGTTCGAAACTCGGTGGAGACTGGTAAAGAGGGCTCTCCGAAGTTCGAGATGAGCCAGTCATCGCTGACGAAAAACCATTGTTTGTTCCACCCCTTCGTGGTGGTTGGACAAAAGACAACAGAGTTCCCCTTACAAACAGTGACATAGTAAAAGTTCCAGGAGGACTTTATTTTCTTAAGAGTGTGAAGGGACATAAATTCCTCCATAGTATTAGGGTTGGAGTTACCTAGTTGGAGCCAGAGGACATAACACCCTAATAGCACGCAGTAAGAATTTGAAAATAATTGGAAGGGTGCTACGTTTACATAGGTTAAGAATTGTTGAATGAAAGGGTGAAGGGGAAGTCTGACTCCAAAAGTAAACATGACTGGGTAAAAAGCCATTTTGCCTAGGGGTGGATTAGATGGATCTTTACCTAGGGAAGGAACTCTCATGTGAACCAAATCAGGAATTCAGAATTTGATCCTAAGAGAATTTAAGACGTTTATGGTTAACGGGCCCGAATGAAGAGCATGAGAAGTTAAGTCATCACTTTAGAACTCACGTTCCCTCCGTGTACAGTTTGGAGCCCTTTGATTAGGAACGAAGTCAAAATTTTCAGAATCGATCGACACATCAATTCTAGGAACTAAGACTCGGGTATTCTCCATTGATAGAAAAAAAAAAGGAAATATAAGTCAAGCGGTAAGTTACCTTGAGGAATGAGGGATTAAAGATGAAGATTGGAGTGTGGTGAGTTTGGTGGCAAAGTAAACCCTAGGGATTCTAGCACAAAAAAACGAGGTTTTTCACCTAAGCCAAGCTAAGACATAGACGCCAGGAAAGCTTGAGAAGTAAGTCTCGAGCTAGGCTCCAACTAGAGGATTTGAGTCGCCCAGTTCGAGAGAGGGGTAACCGTGGAGGGTGAAATTGAACCCATATAGCATAATTAAATCCAAGGTTTGGGTAAAGGCAGTTGAGCTAAGAAGATGGGCTAAGGAATGCCAACCAAGCTTGACAGGCAACCCGAAGGTGGAAGTGAAGCTAATAGACTTTCAAATGGCTTTTGGCTAAAACAATATTGCATCTTGTATATATGGAATGATATATGCATAAATAAGGAATATATATTTAAGTAAAGAAATATATTTGTATATGTATATTTAAATAAATAAATATATATGCTTATATATATATTTAAGTAAAAAAGTATATATATGTGTATATTTAAAAAGGAATAAATATATAAAGAAATATAAATATGTATGTGTGTATATATATATATATATATAAAGAATGAAAGAGGGGGTGAAGAGGGAGGGGGGAGCCCAAGTGGGTTGGTAGTTGGCCTTTAAGCCCAGTTGGCCTTCAAATGAGGCCAGCTAAATATATATATATATATATATAATAATAAATAAATTTTTATGGGTAGTCAACCTCATAGTCCATTTCTACCCTTAACTGGGTTGGCCCAATTGTTGTAAGAAATTTTGCATGGAATTTAAGCCATGTATTAGTCTTTCAAGAAAAATGGAAACCTCTTTTAAGATGGTTAATTTAAAGACTATTTATTTACCCAATTTCGTTTGTGCAGCTCAATTATTATATTATTAAAGAAGCATGACACATTAAGAATAACTATTGGCAAATCAAAAGTCATACTTCTAACCAAAAGTCGAGCACATTAAGGGTTAAAGTCTGTAACAGCCAGGATAATGATGGTTTAGGTCGAAAACGAATAAAGTAATGATTAATGATGGCTTAGAAGCCGAAGAGACAAGCTATGTTACATGCGCGACCTATATAATTCAAAGGGTACTGTCAAAGAGAGGTATGCTTTTCAACCTATGCTAATTGTTACCAGTTGACTCAAATTCAAACCCGATTCTAACTTAAGCGTCAGAGTGGATTTGGCTCAGTACCATACCTGTGTTAGCTTTACTCACCTTTTTTGCAGGATATCCAATTATGCTCCTCCAAATACAAATTTATTGTTGGTGCAATTTTCAATATCAACACATATAAACATGTGATGTTTATATTTTAATTAACTACCTATATATTAAATTAGATTTAATTAATGTGCCAATTAATTAAATAAGGGTTATTTAATTAATTGGCATCAAGAGTATAAAGGAAAATACTTGGAAAAGGGGTAACCCTTCTTTATATATCCTATTAGCCCATTTAGGGCAAGCATCCATTTTGTGCAAAAAATAACCTAGCCTCCAAGATAATTCCTCTCTACACTCTCTTTACAATCTCTCTACCTCTTCCTCTTCCAAGTGTTGGAGACCATTCATCCAACTATTGGAATCCCAGAGAATAACAAGGTTATTCTTGTGGTAATGTCTGTGGTCCTTGAGAAGATGTTCATGTGAAGAATAAGAGGAATTTTAAGAAGTTTGGGAATTTACGAAGGTAAATATCGTTCATCACTTTGTTTCTCCTTTTATAATGCATGCTTATTATGTTGTTTATCCTATTTTACGCTATTTTAATATGCTGTCTTTTTTTTTCTTAAAATTGAAAAACTGGATGCAAGGCAATAACACGCTTCTACTTGGGATTCAATCCCTACAACATCATCCAAGTTCATATCAAGCCACAACATAATATAATAATCATAGTAACATGTCTTATGAGTTTCTAAAATAGTTTCAAAAGTTCATCCATCAACCAAACATAACAAAACCTTCACATAATATCATATTTTTCATAACATAAACATAGGTTTTCAGAACATCCTCAACAGTCCAACCATAGAAAATTATAGCAATTCAACTCATCAAAATAGAATCATGCTTTCGGTGCAATCACAATCTTAACACCAACTTGGGTTCGAGGGCGAACCGGTAGTCAATCACTTACCTCAAGTCTACATTGTAACAATTGGCAACCGAAACACCTCTTTGACTTGAGTAAAATTCTTGAATCGCCCTAAAATAAACCGATTTAATGACAATCCACAAATAACCCAATTTGCCAAAACACAAAACCAAAGATCTTCAACCCACTTACCCAAGGTGTCGACTTGACTGGAACTTTACTTGAGCTTCAAATACAAAATCCAATCTAGCAACAAACTAAAATGAGGGTTTTCAAACCCAAATATAAAATCCCATCAATATTTAAATCCATGCCAAACTAATTGGATATTCAAAATCTAGTAAGAACCCAAAAGAAACTCACCAAAAACTCACCCAAAAATTCACCAATATGGTCCTTAACACTAGATGGACAACAAGCCAACATTATCCAATTCTTGAATTTACAATTCCAACATTATGGGTTAATCAATTTGGACCAAAATTTTTAGTGGGTAATAATAAATTTATGTCAAAATTTGATGGACATTCAAGATACTTCAAGAAAACCCATACCCATTAACTTACCCAAAATCTCACGATTCCAACAGGGGCACACAGTAGAGTTGACGGTGATGGATGGAGCGACAAATAGTGCAAAGATCACCGACGATCGGCGGTCAACAGAAGCAAGTGAGAGAAATTCGAGAGAGAGAGACCGAGCTGGAACTTTATGTTGGGTTGTATGTCCTAAAACTCGCAGTTTGTAAAGTTAAACATATTCTATTATCAATAAAGATGTTGTTCAACATTTCTTCAATAAAGTTGTTATTGAATCTTTAAACTGCATTCATAAAGTCTAAATCCAATAAACTAAGATCCATGGCTATTACATGAATATTTGAACTTTATGTAGAGATATAAAGATGGATTAAGTTTGAGTAAATAGCCAAAATGGTCTATAGTATACGAATAAAGTTGGGTGCCTTTTTCTAGTAACACTATTGGATACGGCCTACTCTGTAGCGGTTACAAGTTGTTGTAAAGGTGCTACAAACGAAGTGATCCTGATTCGTTTATGTATTGACATGAGGAGTGGGGGCGTCCTATGCAATAAGTTTGCATAAGATCGAACCAAGAAATAAGTCACTCTTACTTTATAACACTGTTTACTGTTTAAGACTGACTATTTCACTTAGATGACCTAGGTAACTCGATCTTAATCATGAGCTAACTATAAACTCCTGTTTATTCAAGATTATCCTTAGATTTGCATAGGTGAGGGTTGGCTCAACAGCGCCGGCTCAATAAACCTCCTATTTCAAGGGCAAGACCGGGTAGATAGCTGGGGACATAGGGTACAATAAGAAATTCACGCCTACCCGATTTGATATAGAAGAAATGTTGTTATCTAAAGTACTGAATTCATGTCTTGAACAAGGGACCCCACCCTTTCATTGACCCAAGAGGGACCTGGTTTAGTGATTGGATCACAAACCAATTGTTCATTAGAGGATCGGTAGAACTTAAGGAGCAAGATGTAATATCGGGGGTAAATCAATATATTGACCCAACTGTTATTATGAACAACCTGTGAAGGGTCGACTTACTGTTATGGTTAAATCATGTGGACACAAACATATCTACAGTGAGAAGAGTGCAACTATCGAACTATAGTGGTGTGACTTGATAGTTAACGAATACCGATTAATTTGGTCTAAAGAGTGTTAGCCAATTAATCTCAAATCATTGGAGCTCATGATATGTAGGTCCATAAGGTCCCTCTACTAGCTCGTAAAACATGAACACCTTGAATAATAAATTGAGTGAATTTGGAATGATATCAATTTGAATTGTTCAAATTGAATTTGAATTTGAATAAGTTCAAAATGGAATTAGGGTTTGAATTTGAAAAAGATTTAATTCAAATTAGGGTTTGTATAATTATATTCGATATAATTAAACACTTAATTTGTTGAAATTAAACGAAATTGAAGAGTTTGTTATATTTAAATATTGATTTAAATATTGTTTACATGAATGAGATTCATATTTAAAATTAGGCTTGTGATTAATTTAATATTTGATATTAAATTATTTAATTAATTAAATATGTTTAATTAATTAAAAAACAAATTAATTTTCAATTTCAAATTCAATTTAAGAAATTGAATTTTGGTATTTTAGATTTGATTAATTATGAATTAATTAAATCATTTCAAGTTAATTTTAGAATTAATTAAATTTTGGAATTAAAAAGAAATTGGAAATTAAAAAAAGGGATTTAGTGGGGTTTTCCCATAAAACACCAAGCATGAGGTGTTGGTCTTCTAATCATACACAAATCCCATTAAATCTTCAAGCAGTTGCTGGCTATTGAGCTAAAGAGGAAATGCTTGCATGTATTCAGTGATGAAAAAAGCACTGAATTTTGTAGAAGAAGAAGGAGATTTCAGCTGGAAAATCGATTTTCAGTTCATCTTCTTCTTCCTCTCAAAACCTAGAGAATTCGCTTCACAAATTCACTCAAATTCGAGTTCCACTCAAATTCAAGGCTGAGAACAGTAGAGAAGATCCTTAGTGGTTCACTGTTAATTTAGAGCTGAATTCGTATGAAGAGCAGCTTGGAATTGGAAGAATTCATCAAGGGTATATAAATTGAAACCCTCTTCAGTTTTTCTTGTTGAAGGATGCTTTTAGAACTCAAATTAGATATAATTAAAGTGCTTATTGATTCTATTTACTTCTGTTGCATGCTAGTATATCCCATCACTTTACTTGCGGCATGGACGTGGGCGATAGTAACTGGCTCTCAATGGCATGGATTCTTGAGAGTGGCAAGGGACTCAAAAGTTGAAGAGAAGGACAGATATTTCGAATGGGCATTAGCAATAGTTGTACTAATAAAAGGGAGAATGAATTGATTTGGAGAGAGAGAAAGTGTGTTTGAAAGGCTTTGCGGTGGGGACTTTTAGAAACTTAATGGTATGTATATTTCTTTTGAATTTTAACTAAAACCCTAGTTACTTTTATTTTGACTTAATCAAACTTGAGTTCTTTAGCCACAATTTCTTCTCAATTCAACTATATTAAATATCCATAAGCCAAAAATGGTTAAACTAACTTAATTAGTCCAACTGAGGCCTCTAAAAACTAAAATTAAAAGAAAAATAAAATACAATAACTTAATATCATTAATTTAAATTGCTTGAAGCTCAGGATGTTACAAATTACCTGTTCAATCAACTATAGTTAAGGTTACGATCAATGTATTCGTCTTACTGATTCTTTTCAATTTTGAACTTGCGGATTCACTACCATTCTTCTCTAGTATTAATAAGATGTCATTACCTTGTTCATAAGTGATCAGTCAATAATCCCTTCATTTATCGTCACTGTTATCGACATGACCTGATTTATTTTATGATCTGATTATACTTACCAACAATAATATTGTTCGTTGGTCTATTCATTTGTTGATATGAATGTTGTTTGATGTTTTGTTCTATTCCTATTGTTCAATAGCAGTAAGTCGATATTTGTAAGTCGGTAAGTTGATAAGTCAATAGCGGTAAGCTGGTAATGGAGTCTGTAACTGCAAATGGATGAAACTGTGCACATTTTCTTGCTCGCTAACAGATTTTTTCATGAAATATGACAACTTCCAGATAACTCATGGTAGATCCTCGATACAATATTCCTTTGAACAAATGGTTTCAAGCACAATATAAAAGTTTATCTCATATCAAGACCACAAATGTGGCTATTAAGAGGAAACTCAATCAAATGCAGCTAAATGCTTTCATGAGAATAGTATTTGGTTGCTATATTAACCTGAATATCATTTTCAGTAAACTGCATTACGTACAACATTAGAGAATCGCTTATGACTTTTGGTAAGCCAGAATTTCTATTGATGCCAGGGTCATGGACTTCTATAGATGTAGTACAACGACCTATGATTGAGGGTAATCATTTAAAAGATAGGTACTTCCACGGTTGTGGCACACTGACTATATTTGATTTGAGAAATAGTATTCGAAATTGCAGTTTGACAATGATGAGGATGCTATAAAAATATCTCTCGTATAGTACACGGAGCTTATGATGATGGAAAAAGACAAGCACACTTCTGTTGATCCAACATTGTTCGTTGATGTCGACGATGTCTGCCATTTCAATAGCATAGACTGGGGGACCATCTTATGGGAAAGGACACTAGGAGGTTTACAGAGAGCATTGATCGGGAAAGCAAGGATGTATCAAGACAATAGTGCAGCTAACCCGTCGTAGATCATAAAATTCAGTCTTTTTGGGTTTCCACTTGCCTTTCAGGTACTTAAGTTACTATTAAGATGTTTTTCAATTAACTGGATTCATGATTTGATAGCACCAAAAATATGCTATCACACTATACTTAATTCAAGGTTGTTATTGTGTTTATATAGAGTTTTTACAGGTTTCGGGCACTCTGGAGGTAGAACTGACCATTATGAACTGTTTGAGTTTAATTTGGAGCAATTAGGAGCTAAAAAGAGCATCCAGGCTTCAATGGAGGTAAAATGACGGAAATGGCCCTACAAGTGCAGCACACGACGCTTTTTCCAGTAGCACCAATTATGGTGCAACTCTATGACGCTACTGTTAGGGTTGATACCCTAAATCTCGTGGGTCTTGTAGTTGTAATTGTATTTTACAAAAAATTCATTTATCTAATAAAATAAAGAGGTATTTATTTACATTTAGTTACATTTTTCCACAAAAACCAATAAACTAAGATCCAGAGTTATTTTCTGAAACTTAAACATGTATTTATAGACATATAGGTAGATCATGTTTAAGTGATAACCTAAACGGTATGTAGTAGATGGATAAGGCTAGGTATTTCATCCTAGTGACACTACGAATACGACCTACTTTGTAGTTATTACAATTATTGTAAAGTGTTACAAATGATATGATCCTGATCATTCATGTGTAGACATGTAAGTAGGACTGTTCTATGCAAAGAGTTTGTATAAGATCGGACTACGAAATGTATAGTTTCTCTATATAACACCGTCGATAGATAAGACTTGCATTTCATCAGGATGACCATAGGTGACTTGACCTGAATCCTGAGTGAGTTGTGAACTCCTGCCTATAAAGGCGATCCTTTGATTTGTATGGGTGAGAATGACCAGTTTTTCCGACTCAATATGCCTACTATTTTGGGGATTCCTCTGATTAGAAAGTTGGGAACATAGCTACACAAAAAGGAATTCACTCCTTCTTTATAGTTAGAGACTGTAAATAAATTACTCCCTTAAGAGCTGATTCCAGGGCTTGAATAATGCGGTGCCACACACTCTCCTGGCCTAAAAGGGGTTTGATCATAGTTGGACTATAATTTATTATTCACTAGAGGGATCAATGGTACTTAAGGAGTTAGATGTAACTATATAGGCAAAATGGTAATTTTGGTCCAACTGTACTTACGAGAAATTTGTGAAGGGTCAACACATCGTTGATTAGTTATATCCAATGGACATAGAATTATATCTATAGTGTGAAGAGTGCAACCGTCAGTCTTTAGTGGAGTGACTGATAGTTAATTGAAGTTGATTAATTTAACCAAAGAGTTTGATTAATTTAATTTAATTTAATTTATTAAAATTATTTTTGGGAGGGAGTTGACTCCCTCTCATTCTTTTGCTCTCTCAAACGTGTGAGTGGGTGGTTCCCATTTTCTGCAATGTGTGAAACTGAAAATAGAGATATTCACTCAAGACACAGAAACGTTCTATAAGAAATCTCATCATTTTCCTCTTCATCTCTTCTCTATCTAATTCCATCTCTTCCAAAATAGTCAGAGCCCACAAACCCCTAGGTTTTCATCCATAGAATACGGAGGTAGCCTTTGTGGTGGTGTTCGTTGGTTCTAGGGATTCAATTGAAGAATTGTTCTTCAAAGGTATGAGTTATGAACCCTATTTTTTTTTTCTTTTTTGTATTTTGTTTTGAGCATGCTGTAAATTAATGAATTAAATGCGTATGGTTTTTTGTATTGTTTTTGTAGAATTTTATTATGTAAATTTTTGGGATTTGGGACCTTTAACAGGGTTCCGTCAATTGGTATCAAAGCGGGGTTCGCTCAAATTTTTTTCCAAATTTTTGGAATAATTTTACAATTTTAGCATTCTATATTGTTCATGAGATGAATATTATGAATGTTTGTTTGCAATAATAGATGTTTTAGGATTAAGCATTTAGATTTAATTGCTTTTTTTTTTTCAAAATTGTTTTGTAAAGGCCCATGTTTTGGGGCATTAAATCACTATTGAATCTGTAATTTTATGTTGTTGAGTCATTCGTTATGTTTTCGATAGATTTCTGGAGAAAACGAGATGAAAATCGGAACCGTTTCAAAGAACTTTGAAACTGTACAGTGGGCGACTTTACAGTAGCCTCACGACGCTGCGATGCGGCGGACGAAGAAAATCTTCGTAGCGTCACGACGCTAGGGCACGATGTCGTGACGCTCCGAGACGGAGAAGACATGCGGTCCAACCCCAGTTCGTGCGTGGTTTGTGGTCCGTTGGTCCGGTTTGGTTTGGTTCGTGTGTTCTCTGGTTTGAGTTGGTTGGGTTCTATTGAACCGATTTTTGGCTGGTTCAAGCAGTTCGTGGTTCGGTTCGAGCAGTTCTTGGCCCGATTCACCTTTTTTGAACCGGATGGCTATTATCTTGTAATAGTTTGTTTTTTTTTTAAATTAGGCATGTGATGTATGATTTACAGTTTATTATTATATGCCATAATGTATAACATATAGTTTCATACATCATTATAATATATATATATATATATATATATATATATATATATATATATTTGCATGATTTAAATTTTAAAGCATGCTCATGCATCATATGGTGTAAATTTTATAATATATGCATGTATGCATTAATAACATATACATGCATCATTTATATTATAAGAGTTATAATATATAGTATGAATGTATGTCTGAAGTATGTTATTAATAGTTTCATTACCTTATTATATAATTGTTATATAAGTTAGTAATGAAATAAATTTGCATGAAGCATGACACTACCTTAGGTAACTTATAAACATTATAATTTACTAATTAGGTTAATTACATGCAATGTATGATATTAATTTGTTTCATTTATTTATAATTGTTATAACTAATAGAAATTAGAAATTAAAATCAATAATTCATAATTGCATGCAAACCTTAGGTTAAAATTCATTTTTTAAAAATTGTTTTAAAATATGAATCATATACACCTAAGATCACTTTTCTAATGAAATTAGAAATTTAAGTTTAATCTTTTGATCAACTTAATAGGATTAAATTGATTCTTAATTAAAAGATTAACATTGTAACAAATATATCTATAAGAGACCTTTTGTCTAAGGCTGGTTCTATCTAGGCTGGGGTATTTAAGTTGACGGAAACGTGACACCCCTACCTGGGAACTTACCTGGAAAGGTGAATTAGAAAAATTTCTTACAAGCATGCAATGTTTGACTAAAGTTTGTTAAAGTGTTTGATAAACCTTAATCAAAATTGTTTAACTTGTTCGGTTTTATGGCCTAAAACTCATAGATAGTAAATGTAAATTTTGAATGTTCATTAATAAATTATTATTGATGTTTTTTCAATAAAGTGTTATTGTTTAATATTATGTTAATCATGCCTAAATAACTCTAATCCAATAAACTAACATCCTGGGCTGTTGTATGAATCTTGACCTATATGTGGAGACATACGGGGATCACTATTCAAGATATAACCTAAAGGGTCTATAGTATAAGGATAAGGTTGGATACTTTATCCTGTAACACTATGGATATAACCTACTTTGTATTTGATACGAACACAATGATTCAATGTGTTCATGTAGGAGACATGTGAGGGGGTATCCCATGCAATGAGTTTGCATGAGACTGGTCCATGAGATAGTAACCCATACTGTAACATTGTTGACTAGTTAGGTTTCTATTTCACTAGGATGATCTAGGCAACTTAGTCTCAATCCTGAGTGAGTTATGAAATCCTGTTTACGAGGGATTGTTCTTTGATTTGTATGGGTAAGAGTGGTTGGTTCGCCGACTCAATAGACCTACTATTTTGGGGACAAAACCGAGTGGATAGCTGGGAACGTAACTTCATAAGATGGAATTCACTCTTTTCCTGCTTAAGGAAAGTAGATGAGTGTTACCTTAAGTGGTCTTTTCGGGTCTTGAACATAGGCCCTGCCCTCTCATTGGTTCGAGAGGGATTTCTGTTTGTTGGTTGGACCACAAACAGGTTGTTCATTAGAGGAGCACTGGTACTTAAAGATGTAGAAGTAACCCAGGGATAAAATGGTAATTTTGACCTAGCTGATGTTACGAACACTCGTGAAGGACTAACTTGCTATTATTGGTCTATATTCATGGACACAGTAATATATCTATAGTGAGAAGAGTGCAACTGTGAGTCTATAGTGGAGTGTACCCACAGTTAACGAATATTGATTAACTTGGTTAATGAGTTTAGCCAATTAATCTCATATCGTTGGAGCTTCTGATTTGTAGATCCATTAGGTCCCACTGGTAGCTCATTCAAGGGTATTAAGGAAGTTAAAGTAATTTGAATTGTTCAAATTAACTAAGGAAAAATAATATAATGTATGTTGATATATTTTAATATAAAGTCTATAATTTAATTAAACTTTATGATATAAATTTATTTTTAAATTTGATTTAAAAATTAATGGAAGAATTATATATTTGAAGGATTTCAAATATTAAATGTAATATGAATTAATTTTATAGTAAAACTATAGGTTAAAAATAATGCGTATAAGATGCATATTAAAACTATAGATTATTTGAGAGAAAGATAATTCAATGTGATTCATGTATAAAATTAAATTAAATATATGATATTTAATTTAATGTTTAATTAATTGGAGAATTAATTATTTTAGTTTAATCATATTTAATCAAATATGATTTGATTAAATTAATTGAATTATCATATTCTAATACACATTTAATTAAATATATGAAATATTTAATTATTAATAATTAATAATTATTTAATTTAATATTTTATAAATTAAATTCGATTTAATTTATTTAGTTAAATTAAATATATATTTGTTATTATTTAATTAATTAAAATAAATTAAATTAGATTTGTTTATTTTAATTAATAATTATAATAATAATAAATTAAATAAAAAAATTGTAACTCCCCACGTCAGGGAGTTACGTTTTTCAAGGGAAGAGGGAGTCTTCTCTTTAAGTTTTCTCCCTCTCCCTCTAACTCTCACATTAAGGGCTCAGATCTCTAAGAATTAGTGTGTTAACCAAAAAAAAAAAAAAAAAATCTCTCTCAGATTTTTTTCTCCCATTATTCTCCCTTAATTCAAGATTAAGAAGAGAGGATCCCACAATCCCGCCTCGTCAGATCCGTGAGAGAAAACCAACGAAGGCTTCTTGGAGGTGTCGTTTATATCCAATAAGGTTTTTTTTTAAGGTATGAAATCCTTTTAATTATTTTTTAATGTATATGTTTAGCCTAAGTTTTTTTTTCAATGCTAATTTTATTTGATATTAAATTAGAGTCAAATCTGTTGTTTTTCGCTGCGCGGGGCTTTAATCCCTGCATTTCTATCCAAAACAAGTGTTGTTTTTAGGTAAATTAAACATTCACTTAGTTAAAATCAGTAGTCGATTTTTCCTAAGTTAATTAACCATAAGTAAAACACTCAGTGGGAGAAACATGGGGGTATATGATACTTCATTTTTCCTCTTCACATTTCTCTCTAAAAGTTCACATCGTGAGATCTATACTTGGCCTCGAGGCACCTTGAGTGTCCCCCTACGGATGGCATTTGTATAGATCAATATCAAGGTGAATGGAGAAAGTGTTTATAATAAGTGGGAATGAGACCTTTGACAACACATCCCTCAGTTTCTCTCATTAGTTTGATGTAAAGTTTTATGCATGGCCTCGTGGCACCTTGAGTGTCCCCCTACGGATGGCAATGTTGCATAACGCTTTATTCAAACTCCAGAAAATGGATAGGATTACTTTAGTTTCATGCCCCAATCGGTTTTTCCCTACGGTTGGCTCATTAGGACGGAACTCTAGAATCTAAAATGAGGGGTTACACTTACAAAAAATGTTAAGCGAGTTTAACAATTTCTAGACCGAACAATGGTGACTGATAGTTACAGTAACAAGGAGTTGTTCTGTTTATTGGTTCAAATTGTCTCATTCCAATGAAGGGCACCTGATCACTCTATGGTGGCTTTTGTTCTACCTCACTAAAACATCATTGTAAAATAGATGTCACTTAGAGTACACTAGATTATTTTATTAAAATTGTTTTGTTTTAAGTGGTTTAATGCAAATAGACTAATATGGTTTAACAAACTTGTTCATAATGACTTTCGCAACGCTTAACTTACTCGCCGCTGAAAAATTCACGAATGAAATTACACATCTTGGCGCTGCAACGGAAACCTTTTATACGATCAACACAATCTTAATCATTGATGACCTCCATTTTGTCCTAATGGAGGATTTTCCTTCCATTCCAACTCTAAATGCTGCTCAAAATATTCGAGAAGCATAAGAGTGATGAACACAGACAAATGAGAAGGCCTAAGTGTATATCTTGTCAAGTCTTTCCAAGCCTTGGCTAAGAAGCATGAGCCCATACTCAAGGCCTGTGAGATTATGGAGTCCCTGAGTGGAATGTTTGGACAACCATCCGCACAGCTCAGGCACGATGCTCTCAAACACATCTTCAATGCCCGTATGGAAGAAGAGGAATTTGTTCGAGAACCTGTTCTCAACATGATGGTCCACTTCAACGTGGCAAAGATGAATGGGTCTGTCATCGATGAAACTAGTCAAGTTGGCTTCATTTTGGAATATTTACCTGAAAGTTTCCTACATTTCCTTAGCAATGCTGTTATGAACAAAATTGACTACAACTTGACCACCTTGCTCAACGAGCTACAAACCTTACAGTCCTCGATGAAAACCAAGGAATAGAAGGTGAAGCAAATGTTGCTTCATCCTCTAAGAAGTTCCACAGAGGTTTGACCTCTGGGACAAAGTCTCTGTCTTCTTCTTCCAGCACCAAAAAGTGGAAGAAAAAGAAAGGTGGAAAGGGGAAAGCTAGCCTACCAGTTGTTGCCCAAAAGGGCAAGAAAGCCAAGGTTGCAAAAGGAATCTGTTTCCATCACAACCAAGAGGGACATTGGAAGAGGAACTATCCCAAATACTTGGCGGAAAAAAAGAAGGTCAAACAAGGTAAATATGATTTGCTTGTTTTAGAAACCTGTTTAGTAGAGAATGATGATTCGACCTGGATAATTGATTCAGGCGCCACTAACCACATTTGTTCTTCATTTCAGGGAATTAATTAGTGGCGGCAACTAGAAGCTGAGGAGATGATGATGTGGGTTGGAACTGGGCACGTCATCTCAGCTATGGTAGTGGGAGGTCTCTAATTGACTTTATAGAATAAATATATTTTACTAGAAAATGTATATATAGTTCTTGGTTTGAAGAGGAACTTAAATTATGTAAAGTGTTTATTAGAACATTCATATTGTATTAACTTCTATGTAAATAAAATTTTTATTTCAAAGAATGGTGTTAATATTTGTTCTGCAAAGTTGGAAAATAATCTTTATGTGCTAAGAACGTTAGCAACTAAAGCCCTTATGACATTGAAATGTTTAAAATGCAGTAACTCAAAATAAAAGACTTAGAATTTCTCCTAAAGAAATGCCAAACTTTGGCACCTGAGATTAGGACCCATCAATCTCCATAGGATTGAGATGTTGGTGAAGAATGGACTTCTAAGGCAGTTAGAAGAAAATTCTTTACTGGTGTGTAAGTCATTCCTTGAAGGCAAAATGACTAAAAGATCTTTTATTGGAAAAGGTCACAGGGCCAAAAAACCCTTAGAGCTAGTACATCTAAACCTCTGTGGTCCAATGAATATAAAATCAAGATGAGGGTTTTAATATTTCATCACCTTTACTGATGATTATTCAAGATAAGGCCGAAGTTGAAAATGCACTAAATAGAATAATTAAGACATTTTGATCTGATTGAGGTGGAGAGTTTTTGGATCTTACATTCCAGAACTATTTGATAGAGCATGGAATTATATCCCAACTCTTAGCACATGATACACTTCTGCAGAACGGTGTATCAAAAAGGAGAAATCGAACCCTATTGGACATGGTTTGGTCCATGATGAGTAATGCTTCCTTACCTGATTCATTTTGGGGTTTTGCAGTATAGGCTGCAACATATATTTTGAATTGTGTTCTATCCAAGAGTATTACTAAAACACCCTTGGAGTTATGGAATGGTCGTAAAACTAGTTTACATCATTTCAGAATCTGAGATTGCCCAACACATGTGCTTGAGACAAATCCTAAGAAACTGGAACCTCGTTCAAAAGTTTGCTTATTTTTAGGCAACCCCAAAGAAACGAGAGGTGGTTACTTCTTTGACCCTAAGGAAAATAAGGTGTTTGTATCGAAAAACACTACTTTTCTAGAAGAATACCATATAAAGGAGCATAAACCTCATAGTAAGAGTTGTTGAAGAACCTGAAACCTCAACAAGAGTTGTTGAAGTTGGATCATCTAGTAGGTCAAATCCACCTCAAGTGTTGAGGAAGCCTTGATGTAATGGGAGGGTTGCAAATCCGCCTGTCCATTATATGGTTTTAAAGGAAATCCTAACTATGGTAGCTGACAGAGATGTTGAGGATCCATTGTCTTACAAAAAGGCAATGGAGGATGTTGACAAAGATAAAAGCTATGGATCTCGAAATGGAGTCGATGTACTTTAATTCAGTTTGGGATCTTATAGATCAACCTGATGGGGTTAAACCTATAGGTTACAAATGGATCTACAAGAGAAAATGGGGTGCTGATGGGAAGGTGCAAACCTTTAAGACTAGACTAGTAGCAAAGGGTTATACCCAAGTCGAGGGAGTCGACTATGAGGAGACTTTCTTACCTGTTGCCATGTTAAAGTATATTCGATCCTTCTGTCCATTGCTTTATATAATGACTATGAGATTTGGCAAATGGATGTCAAGACTAACTTTTTGAATGGCAATCTTGAGAAGACCATTTATATGGAGCAACCCAAAGGATTTATAATCTAAGGCCTAGAGCAAAAGGTTTGCAGGCTTAATTGGTTCATTTATGGACTGAAGTAGGCTTCTCGATCTTGAAACATAAAATTTGACACTGCGATCAAATCTTATGACATTGATCAGAATGTTAATAAGCCTTGTGTATACAAGAGAATCATCAACAGTTCAGTAGCTTTCCTAGTGTTATAAGTAGCCGATATCCTACTCATTGGGAATGATATAGGTTTGCTGACATAAGTTAAGAACTGACTAGCAACCCAATTCCAAATGAAAGATTTGGGAGAGGCTAAGTTTGTTTTGGGAATTCAGATCTTTAGAGATCGAAAGAACAAAATGCTAGCTTTGTCTCAAGCATCGTATATCGACAAAATATTTGTCAAGTATTCGATTCAGAACTCCAAGTAAGGCTTACTACCTTTCAGGCATGAAGTTATATTGTTTAAGAAATAGTTTTCTAAAACACCTCAAGAGTTTGAGGAAATAAGATGGATCCCCTATGCATCAGTTGTTGGCAGCCTGATGTATGCGATATTATGTATTAAACCTAACATCTACTATGCAATGGGGATAGTCAGTAGATATCAATCTAATCTAGGATATGATCCCTGGACTGCCATTAAGAATATCCTCAAGTATCTAAGGAGAATGAGAGATTACATGCTCGTGTATGGTTCTAAGGATCTGATCCTTATAGGATAACGGACTCTGATTTTCAAACTGATAAGGATTTTAGGAAATCCACATCAAGATCAGTGTTCACCCTCAACGGATGGGCAGTAGTCTGAAGGAGCACCAAGCAAGGCTGCATTGCTGACTCCACCATGGAGGTTGAGTATGTAGTGGCTTGTGAAGCTGCTAAGGAAGCTGTTTGGCTCAAGAAATTCTTGACTGGCCTTGAAGTCGTTCCAGACATGTCAAAACCCATCACACTTTATTGTGATAATAGTGATATTGTGGCTAATTCCTGAGAGCCTAGGAGTCATAAACACACGGGAAGCGCATAGAGCGAAAGTATCATCTCATCCAAGAGATTATGCATCGGGGGGACATGATCGTCACACAGATAGCTTCGGAGCACAACGTTGCTGATCCATTTACAATGGCCCTCACGACTAAGGTGTTTGAGGGTCATCTGCAAAGTATGGGTCTATGGGATATGACACATTTAGACTAGGGCAAGTGGAAGATTTGTATTGGGCATGTTATGCCCTAGTTTATTGTTTGTGTACTTTGTGTATTAGTTTAACTTATATATTGTACACGCCACTAGCTTTAGGTCAAGTAGAAGATTGTTGGGGTTGGTGCCTTAAATCTAGTAGGGTTCTATAGTTGTAATTGTATTATACAAACATCTTATTTATTTAATAAAATATAGGATGTTTTATCTCAATTTGAGTTGCATTAACCACAAACCAATAAACTAACATCCAAGGTTGTCTTATAGCTTACACATGTATGTAAAGACATATGGGTGGATCATGTTTAAGTGATAATCTAAATGGTCTTTAATAGATGGATAAGGCTGGATACCTATCCTGGTGACAATACGAGTATGGCCCACTTTGTAGATGTTACAATTGTTGTAAAGTCTGAAGCTTTTGAAAAGTTCAAAGAGTACAAGGCTGAAGTTGAAAATGCACTAAGTAAAACAATAAAAACACTTCGATTTGATCGAGGTGGAAAGTATATGGATTTAAAATTCCAAGACTATTTGATGGAACATGGAATTGTATCCCAACTTCAGCACCCGGTACACTTTAGCAAAATGGTGTAGAAGAAATGAGAAATCAAACCTTGTTAGACATGGCTCGGTCCATGATGAGTTACGCTTCCTTACCTGACTCATTTTGGGGAGATGCAGTACAGACCGCAACTTATATTTTGAACCGTGTTCCATCCAAGAGTGTTTCTATAACACCTTTGGAATTATGGAATGGTCGTAAAGGTAGTTTACGTCATTTTAAAATCTGAAGTTGCCCACACATGTGCTTGAGGCTAATCCTAAGAAATTGGAACATCGTTCAAAGTTATGCCTATTTATAGGCTACCTCAAAGGAACGATAGGTGGTTACTTTTACGATCCAAAAGATTATAAAGTGTTTGCATCAATGAATGTTACATTCTTAGAAGAGGACTACATAAGGGAGCAAAAACCACACATTAAAATAGTATTTAATGATCTTTTCAGCGAAACTACTGAACCTTCAACAAGAGTTATTGAAAAGCCAAGTACATTTACCAGAGTTGTAGATGTCAATTCATCTAGAATGTCACATCCACCTCAAACGTTGAGGGAACCTCAACGTAGTTGGAGGGTTTCGAATCCACCTGTTCATTATATGGGTTTAACAGAAACCCTAACCGTCAAATTTGATGGTGAAGTCGAGGATCCATTGTCATATAAGAAAGCGATGGAGGATGTTGACAAAGATGAATAGATCAAAGCTATGAAACTCGAAATGGAGTATATGTACTTCAATTCAGTATGGGATCTAGTAGATCAACCTGATGGGGTAAAACCTATAAGTTGCAAATGGATCTATAAGAGAAAAAAGGGTACAGATGGTAAAGTGAAAACCTTCAAGGCTAGACTAGGGGCAAAGGTTTGTACCCAGGTTGAGAAAGTTGATTATGAGGAGACTTTCTTACCTGTTGCTATGATAAAGTCTATCCGGATACTCCTGTCTATTGCTGCATATTATAATTATAAGATCTGACAAATAGACGTTAAGATTGATTTTTGAATGACAAACTTGATGAGACCATTTATATACAGTGGCCAGAGGGATTCATAACCCAAGATCAAGGGAAAAAGGTTTGCAAGCTTAATGGTCCATTTATGGACTAAAACAAGCTTCTCGATCTTGGAACATAAGATTTGATTATGCAATCAGGTCTATGTTTTATTTTCTCAAAACGTTGATGAACCTTATGTTTACAAGAAAATCATCAACAGTTCAGTAGCTTTCTTAGTGTTATATATAGATGATATCTTACTCATTGGAAATGATGTAGGACTACTGATTGACATAAAACAGTGCTGACGGCTTAATTCCAAATGAAAGATTTGAGAGAGGCGCAATTTGTTCTAGGCAAATCTTTAGAGATTGTAAGAACAAATTGCTAGTTTTGTCTCAAGTATCATATATTGGCAAAATAATTTCAAGTATTTTCGATGCAAAACTCTAAGAGAGGCTTACTACCTTTCAGGCACGAAGTAATTTTTTTAAGGAAAAATATCATAAGACACCTCAAGAAGTTGAGGAAATGAGACGGATCCCCTATGCATCGGTTGTTGGCAGCTTGATATATGCGATGTTATATACTAGACCTAGCATCTACTATGCAACGGGGATAGTCAATAGGTATCAACTAATCCAGGATTAGATCACTAGACTATCGTTAAAACCATTCTCAAGTATCTTAGGAGAACGAGGGACTAGGGGTGTACATGGGCCGGGTTGGGCCGGGTTGGAAGAATTTTGTGGACCAACCCAAAAATTTGGGTTGGCTAATAATGAATTCTATCGGTTCATTTTTTGAGGGTCAACCCAACCCAATCGAACCCAAAATTTTCAGGTTGGGTCATCTGTTCTTTTTTTTTTTTTTTTTTAATTATTTTGAATTTTGACTATTTTTTTCATTACTTCCTTTTCTATTGAACAATTTGATTTTTGCGAGTCAATAAACCTTCGTATTTACAAAAGTGAACTAATTCTAAATATATTACATCAATTAGTAAAAATTAATAATAAAAAAATATGTAATCTATGCGAAATTTTAGCATTTACATTAAAATACAACCACCATAAATTCAATATAAACTTCAAAAGAAACTTACTCAAATAATTCAATCCAAATATTCAAGTTCAAAGTCTCTACTCAAAATATTCAAAGTTTACATTCAAAATCATTCAAAATAGAAACAAAAAGTCCAAGTTTAATAATAACTATTGGCCTATTACATAAAATTTCAAGTTCAATAATAATCATTCAAAAGTACCATGAGGCATGATGAATGACTTGAGTGAGTTTTCTTCTTCATCTTTGGCCTTTTCACTTCTCAATGCCTGGAAAATTACAAATACATTAAACCAAGAGGATCATTTATAAGTAATAATAATATTTGATCTTATGGTAGTAAAACTTACCATTAAAATCATCATTATGCTCCAAATCCAATTCCTTATTTCAAAACAACAGAGGATGATGGGCTCTCTACAAAACAAATCATGCAAAATTAAATATATTAATTACTTGAGCATAATACATGTTAGATATGTATAATAAACAAGTTAGATATGTACAATAAAAAATTCATTTAATTACCTGACTCAATATTTTCACAAGCCTCTAACTCTTCAAGTTGTGGATGGAGATCTAGTAACATTGAGCCGCTGCGAATCCAATTTTGTGTACATATCAAGGCCTCCACTGTTTTTGGAGTCAAAGAACTTCGAAAGGAAACAAGAATCCTCCCTCCAGTACTAAACGAAGATTCAGAAGTGACTATAGATATTGTAACTGCCAAAACACCTCGAACAATTTTTTGATAAAATGGGATATTTGTAACCATTCATTTTCCACCAGTACAATATCTCAAAATCATCTTTATCTTCTATAACCTTGTCAGACAAATAAGAAGTAAAATCATTCTCCACCTCCAATGAACTTTCTTCTTTTCTCAATCTCTTAAAAGTTATCCACGGATCATCTATTTTTTCGTCCACCCCATGATCATCTTCATTTATAGTGACAGTCTTTGATTGTTGAGAATCATTAGTACTATGACTACCTTGAGGCGAAGTGTTATGTGATTTGTAAAAGTCATATAGACGATATAAATATAATTTCACACTCTCAACCATATCCTTAACCACATCACTGTCATAAACATTGGAAAGACAATAATTCAAGTATTTTAACTTGTACCGAGGATCAATCACCATAGCCACAAACATCAATTTATTCATTTTTTCAAGCGAACCCCAATACTTATCAAACTTTGTCTTCATATTCATAGCCATCATACTTAGAATAGAATTGGTATTGTTGCTCCATTTGTTTAAAGAAAACTGAATTTTATTAATTTCCTTACAACCAACATTAGAAGTCACATATGAAGATCTACTTATCGTTGTGGTGGTTTCATAAAACCTTTTTAAAAACTTAATAAACACACCTATAGTCAACCTATCAGATGTACTTGGGGGCCCCAATCTTTTATTTCCACGGTCATCTTCCTCGAAGTAATCAACAATATCTGAGCCCTCTTTCTCCTCCTCTAAAGTTCTAAAAGCTCTTTCAAACTTAATTGCATGTTCAAGAATTAAATAAGTAGAATTCCACCTAGTTGCCACATCTAAACAAACAAGAGCCTTACACCAAATTTTTTCTTGTTTCACACAAGATTTAAAATTTTCTATTCTCCTCGGTGATGATCGAACATATCTCATAGCATTACGAACACTGGTAATAGGACCATGCATATCTTTCAGTCCATCATTCACAATAACATGAATAATGTGGGATCTGTTGGGAATGTCCTAGAACTCGCAGTTC